>NC_092878.1:25768902-25951402 GCF_028372415.1 Notamacropus eugenii | reverse complement strand
CATATAGGTCTCCAAAACAAGGAAAAGGGCCCTCTGTTCCTATGTAAGCATATAGGCTAATGTAACATTAACTATAGAACAGAATTTATTCAGTATGTACCAAATAAGTACTTAATTGTACTTAATTGAAGTCAGGACAATACCTGTCTCTTCGGTGGTTTTCAACTTCCCAGAAATCTGTCTGTGTTTGTCCTTTGACCAATCTCCCAGATTTACACCATGCTACCTTGACATATGGAAAGGACTTGAAGTTACCAGAAAGGCAAGCAATTCTTGACCCTGGCAAGTCCCATCTCTCTAAGAACCTGAAAGGTCATTCAGAATGAGAGTACTACCAAGGATTGGCCTTCCCACCAAACCTTGAAGAGAAAAGTACTCAGGGAAATGAAAGTGGCCCCTTTACACACCTCCTCCTCCCTCCCACTACTTCCCTTCCTCCACTAGCTTTCTAGTCCATATCTCACAGGACCAGTGAAGGATGAGGTTTTAATTTAATCTATCCCTTAGCTCTACTCCTAATAAGTTTAGGAACTCCTTTACATGATCTTTTTCATCAGATGCTGAATATTTGGGTTTGCATAGATGTGCAGGCCTTCTTCCAGGAGGTCACTGTCTTTTTGTAGACTGACTTTTCTCTGTTTTCTAGTTTCCAACCTCTACTGCCTTTGTAGTCAGCCCCCTTTTAAAGGCTAATTTCAAGATTATACGAACTTGTTGTTTCATTTGTGTACAATTCTTTGTGATCCATTTGGGATTTTCTTGGCAGACATACTATTTCCTTCTCCAGCTCATTTTACAGTTGAGGAAACTGAGGCAAATGCGGTTAAAGTGACTTGCCCAAGTTCCATAGGTAGTGAGTGTCTGAGACCAGATTTGAACTCATGAAGATGAGTCTTCCAGATTCCAAGTCCAAGTCCAGTGCTCTATTTACATCACCACTATAACTGATGAGTACTTTCTCAGTTTCATACTTATTAATGGACATTCTTCTGCTGTGGATTCTCAGATCTATATATCTAGCCTTAGTCTCTCTTGAGTGCTAGTCCTACATCGTGAATTGTCTAGTGGACCTCCAGCCATTATGGCGTCCTTGTTCCACACCCATGATATTTCACCTGCCCTCTTTATGTCTTTGTACTGGTGATTCCTCCTTACCTAGACTTTACTTATTCCTCACATACATACCTTGGAATTCCAGATTTACTTCAAGACTTAGCGCAGGGGGCAGCTGAGTGGTGAAGGAGATAGAACACCAGCCCTAGAGTCTGGAGGATCTGAGTTCAAATCCAGCCTTACTAGTTGTATGACTCTGGGCAAGTTGCTTAACCCTAATTACCTCTAAAAAAAAGACAGCCCAGATATTACCTTCTACATCAACCTTACCTGACACCACTGTTCCTACCTCCCCACCTGCTACTGTCCTCCCTTCTAAAACTGATTTGCATTCATTTGGTAAATATGAAATATCTACTACATCTCTCTATATGTATTTATCTGTTGGGTATATATACACACATATGTGTGTATATATGTATATATGTATATGTGTATACACACACATATATATCCATGTTCTTCCCTTCACCCCCCATTTCTTCATGTCCCCATTCACTCCATGAGGGAAGAACTTTTTCACCTTTTGTCTTTGTACTTTCAGCACTCAATACAGTGCCTGGAACTTAGCAAGCACATAGTAGGTGCTTCTCTTTTAACTTAATTTCAGTTTTTTAAGCGCTGATGTGTCTCCAAGTCTCCCTAAACTAATATTATAAGTAAAATTCCAGGCAATGCTGGATCAAATGCTATGGTCAGTCTAAATTTGGCATGCCTGCTGCTCCTTGTTTGGCTCCATACATCGGTTCTCTTAGAAATATCCTCTTGTCTATCTGACTCAGCTTATGATTTGCAGCAGAGAACTTTTTACTTTGTGCCTGCTCACAGCTTCCCCCTTGAAGCTTTTACACTACTGTTTTTACTAAGCACGTGTCAGCCTCACCCTCTGGAAATTCCCACACTCGCCCTTCTTCCTTTTTCTGGATAAGAAGTGATATTTGTTTACTATCCCCCTGTGGCTCGTCTGCTGGCTGTCCTCCCCTGTGTTCGACACTCCATGTTATTTTCTTTTTTCTGGGGAGTTTTCAAGCTACACGTACTTTACCTGGCTTTCTTGGTTCTTTTAGAGACTTCCACTGGAGTCTCTCTAGAGCAGGGGCCTTGAGGCCACATGTGACCCTCGAGGTCCTCCAGTGTGGCCCTTTGTCTGAATCCAAGTCTCTAGAAAGTTTGGCCTTCTCCACTTTTCAGGATCTCTACCTTCTGCAGTCTCAGCCTTGGCGTCTGTAGGAGCCCAAGTATCCCTGTTCTGTTTGCTACTCTTTTTCTTTAGGCCGGTCTATGTCTGCTAGGGCACTGAACAAAGGTTGTCCTCTGCCTGAATTCAGCACTGACCCTCAAAAAGTGTAGGATCAGATTTGGGCCTGTCAATCAATGGGCTCAACAAATAGAGAGATGCTGGGCCCAACTGGGCTGGGAGAGGATGGCAAAGGGGCATTTGTCTCCAAAGTTTGAGGGCCAATCTGCCTTTTTCAAACTTTTAGAGCAAGGAAGTAGGAGATCAGGGGACTAGGAACAGGTGTGGGTCATTTCCCAACACTTATTGAATATTCATTATGGTAGACACTTTGCAACAGGAAGTTGGACACATGCAAAAGAAAGCAAAGGCAAGGTGGTTAGAAATTGGACATGTAGTGTTGAGCAATGCTAGTAACTTGAGAGAAATGGAGAACTCTCTGCCTGAAACCTGCAGCTTTAGCTAGGAGTCTCTGTAGCAAGAGCTCAGAGAGGGCTTTGAGCGAACAGAAGCCCCCTTGGGCCAAAGGTCCCAATGTCTATGGTCTCCTTCGCTAAGGTAAGCTCCACAGTCAAGAATGCAGCTGTCTGAGCAAATCCCATATTGCCAGTCTTGGCAGGTCCTGCCCCATTCACTACTTCCAGGAACACAGAATCTAGGACAGGAAAGAGGATCACTGAGTTCAAACCCCCACTCATTTCATAGATCAGAACACTGGAACCCAAGGCCACACATGAAGAATATTGCAGAGTGGATTCCAGTGCAGATTAGAGGCAGGGAGACACTAACAAGAACTCTGGGTTTGGAGTTAGAGGATTTGTATTTGAATCCCCAATCTATCACTTACTGTGTGACCCTAAGCAAGGCACTCATTCTCTCTGGGCTTTATTTTCTTTATCAATACAATGAAGGGATTGAACCAGACATCCCCAAAGGTCTGTTCTAGCTCTAGACCCATGGTCTTTGGACTCCAAAGTCAATGCTTTTCCCACTGTGTAGGGTCACCTTTCATTTTCCCTCCTTTCTCTTTCAGAATCAGTCACCAGCCACGGAGCCTCCTAAAAGAACTCCATGTCTTCTACTAATCCCAGGGAAAGTTCACTGTGTTTCTTTAGAACTCTGACCACCTGTAACTTGTCCAAATTTCAATATGGATCAGTGATAGGGCAAGGATCACACGCGGTAATCCTGACTTCTGGTGTTATGTCTTATCAGAGCATCCTTTGTAATTTAAGGATCCTTTCCCCTCACTTTGGATAGTTCCAGGAATGAACCTTTCAATGCCCAATCCTCCTTCTTTCCCCAAAAACAAGGGCACTAATTTCTCTAAAGCAAATAAGTCAGGAACCAGCACAGAAAAAGCTGCTTCTTCTATGCACCTCTTGAAGAGAGAGCCAACGAGAAAGATGTTAGAAGCAGCAAGGTAGTACAGTGGATAGACTGACAGACATGGAACTGGGAAGACGAGCACAAATCTGGCCTCCGATAACGACTGGCTGGGTGATCCTGGGCAAGTCACTTAACTGTTGCCTGACTCAGTTTCCTTATGTGTAAATTTGGGATGAGAATATCACTTACCTCCCAGGGCTGTTGTGGGATGAGATAATACTTGTAAAAAGCTTTGTAAACTTTAAACCATTATATAAACGTAGCTGTTATTATTTCTTTAAGAGCTGGCGGTATTGGAATTTAACCTTACTAAGCTAACAAGAAAAAACCCACCCAAACAGCAAGAGTCAGTAGTTCTATGGCAAAACCCAACTGAATTTAAAAAACAGGCATAGCTCTTCTACAAATAAGTGTCCCCCTGCTTCAACTGATAAGCCTTTGGGGAGAGTAAACAGGAGAATAGGACACATCTACTCTGAACCACAGATTAAGCTTGAAAACAGGCTTTGTTGATTCATTGTTTATTTTCTGTTTCTAGCAACTCTCTGTGTCTTAGAAATCAGAGACTGGGGCTGGGCCAGACTGAGGGGGTTGCAAGGGAAGGTAGTATAGATGACTTGGGTTTAGCTTGGGGGGAGGGGTGTGTAGGTAGGCTGGATGTGGGTCCTAGCAAAGCCAGGTGAAAGACTTGGAAGGATAATGCTGAAGGAAGTCCAAGCAACTGAACTCTGTGGGGGGAGGTTAATGAGCTTTTGCTTCAAGCCCAGTGTAGAGCATAAATGGAGGTTGGTGAGTGAGATTGGCTTGGATGGAGGGTGTTGGCAAGAAGAGGTAAGATGAGTCCATTCTAGAGATCTGAAGATGAGTTGAAAAAAAAAAGAGGAAAAACTGGGGGGAAAAGTTCTCAATTGTCCTCCCTCCTGGGAGGATCTTTTAGGTTCTTTGAGAAGAAAATTCCTTACAAATTTTAGGGTGTTTCTTCTGTGGGGTTAACTTTTAGAGGCTAGCTATGTTACCAAACATGATAATTTTATGAGCACAATAACTTTATTATTATACAATTTT
Organism: Notamacropus eugenii; assembly: GCF_028372415.1. Taxonomy (NCBI): domain Eukaryota; kingdom Metazoa; phylum Chordata; class Mammalia; order Diprotodontia; family Macropodidae; genus Notamacropus; species Notamacropus eugenii. The sequence continues at coordinate 25,946,598 of NC_092878.1, read as the reverse complement.
ATGTTCCTACACTAATAAAATAATTTTAGATCTGTGAACAAAATAAATATTAATTATTTCCATTCCTGCTCCTCTTCTCTTTCCTCTGCCCCATGCCACAAAAAAAGAGGAGAACTGGGTTTCTCCATAATTCAAAATTTTTGGAAATTTTAAATTTCTACATCAAATGAGTGCAATTTCTCATGCCTGGTCATGGTAGGAATACCTTTAATCTACTGTGTGTGGTTACAAGGAAGCAGATGGTGTGGTCCCTGTCCTTGATGAAGACAGCAGGGAAACTGAGGTGCAAAGAGAGAAACTGAGGATATATTCTTAATAGGGAGTCAAGGGACCTATCCAATTTTTAAAACTGTGTTATCTTTTGTGTTTCTATCCCTTGCATTTCCTATTGTATCCCCGCTCCTCTCCCTACCTCTTCAGGAGATGTACCCCTCATAAAAAAGAATAGAAAAGAGAAACAGCATGGTCAGCATTACTGGATCATAGGGTTTGTTTTTATTCACTCATTTCAGTCATGTCCAGTTCTTTGTGATCTCATTTTGGGGTTTTCTTGGCAAAGATGTTGGAGTGGTTTGCCTTTACCTTCTTCAGCTCATTGTACAGATGAGGAAACTGGGAGGCAAACAGGATTAAGTGACTTGCTCAGGGTTACATAGATGTAAGTGTCGGAAGCCATATGTGAACTTGATTAAACATAAGACTAGGAACATAGGAAGGGAAAGAGTTTTGAAAACCAAACAGAGGATTTTATATTAATACTTTATATTTATTTCTGGAGGTAATAGGGAACCACTGAAATTGAGTTGGGGGTTGGGGTGGTAGCTGGTCAGACTTACACTTCAGCAAAATGACATTGGCAGTTAAACAAAGAATGAATTGGAACTGAGACCAATCAGAATGCCATTAAAGTAGTCCTGATATAAGGTGGCATCAAAATGGTGCCAGTATGAGATAGAAAGGTAGATTGTGAAGACAGAAATGACATTGACCTAGTCTGACATTATGTATAACATCTCACACTCATCCTCCTCCAGTTCTGCAGAGAAGGGATAGAGGTGCCTTCTCTTTGGGTCAGATAAGCTTGGTCATTCTAAATCCATAGCTTGTTTTTGACTATTTTGTGATTATTCTTTCCAGGAGTCATAAAGACTCAGACACAATTGAAACAACTGAACATCCATCCATCCATCCATTCATATTTCCCAATTCTTTCCATTTATATTTTGTAGCCATTGTATATACTCTTTTTCTGGTACTACTTTACTTGACTTTGCATCAGTGCATATGAATCTTCTCATGTTTCTCTATAGTTATCCTATTAATCATTTCTGATAGCATAACCTTCCATTATATTCATGCACCACAACTTGTTTAGACATTCTCCAACTGATGGACATCTATTTTGTTTCTAGTTCTTTGCTACTACAAAAAAAATGATGCTTTAAATATTTTGGTGTACATGAGTGATTCTTTTCATCATTGACCTCCTTGAGGCATGTGTCTAACAACATGACCTCTGGGACAAAGTGCACGCACATTTTAGCATGATTCCAAACTGCTTTCCGCAATGGTTGAATACATTAAGAGTTCCACCAACAGTGTGCTAGTGTGCCTATAGTGTGCCATAATCCCTCCAAAAGTTACTTATAATTTTAAATTTGTGACTTGAATTTTAAAATTAGAAATTAAAAAATTCTGACCTTGGACACATACTTCCCTTATTCCTACTTCAGTTTCTCATGTTCTGGGTAACAGAGTGGACTTTAATTGCTGGTACACTCCCCAGTCTGCATCTCTTGATCTCCAACGTTGAAAAGTAAGCCTTTGCAAGAAGGTCTCATATGCAACAAAATATTCATAGCAATGTATATCTGTCTGTTTGTCTGTAATTGTAGAGAAATTAAAAAGAATTTAAAGAAGTGACTAAACATTTGTAAGATGTAAGAAATGATAAATCTGAAGAATTCAGAGAAGCATGGGGAGATAGCATACAGAATTAAGTAAAAAGAACCAGCAAACAATATACAAAAAGACTACCACAAAGTATTTGGAAAGGACAAAATACCCAAAACTACCAGCAATCCAATTACGAAGACCAGACTTATCTCCGAAGAAAACACAAGAAAATGTTTCTTCTTTCTTTGCAGAGGTGGGGACTCTGTGGAGAACTCTGCACGTACTGTTAGACTTGTGCATGTGTTTTAGTTTTGCCAAATTCCTTTTTCACTCTTTTTAAAATTCATTACTACAAGGGATAGCTCTCTGGGTAGCGTAAAGGACAGGGATGCATTTGGGAATGAATGAGTGGTAAAAAAAAAAAAAGCAAACAAAAAACCCAATAAAAATTAATTTAAGAAGAGAAAAGTAGGCTTCTACATCCTGTTCTGAGGACTCCAGTCATATCTGACAGTATGCCTAGGGCTAACTCTAAAAGGCTCATTTAAATGTTCTCCCAGCTATAAGAACCAGGTGTCTCCCACTGGGCATCTCTGTTTTCCTTCAAAGACCCTGACCTTCTTCATTTCCTGAATACCTCCATTGGGGGCAGAATAGATTAGGGACTATAGTCCTAGATGAATGGACTGGTAGTTTCTCTCTCAGTGGGAGTTGGGGGGTGGGTGTTACTGTTTCCTCCTCCTGTCTCCTCCTTCCTGGATCTGCACTCCTGTTTTGTTTTTTTTTGTAAAACTGGCAGAAACCACAAATCCATGGGGCTGGGGGGAAGGGTGGTGGGGGAGGGAAAGTCTAAAAGCAGAGATGCACAGGCAACCCTTCCTTGTTCACCCTGTGGCCTAGAGACTGCCCTGAGGCGTATCTGGACTCCCTGGTGCCATGCTAACAAGATCATAGGATCACAGCTCTAAAGCTGGGACTTTGAAGATGTCTAGTATCCCTTTGGCAGTCTGGCAAAGCATATATACCCCTTCTCAGAATATTGTTTTTATTAAAAAAATTCATGATTGAATGAAATTACTAAATTTCAATGAGAGGTTAGTGAAAATAAAGATGTAATGTTTTCCCCATCCAAGTTCATGGACCTCCTGAAGTCTATCTACAATCTGAAGTCATAGGCTGTGGATTCCAGGTTAAGAAGCCCCCTGGTCTAGCCCAAACCCCTCATCTTACAGATGAGGAAACTGAGCCTCAGAGAGGTTAAGGACTAAACTAAGGTCACCTAGGCAGTAAGGATCAGGGGCAGGATTTGAACTTGGGTCTTCTGACTCAAGGAGTCTCTCCCTAGGTCAGACCTTTGTCTATCAACACAAAGGCCCTAGCAGAAGACTTGGTTAAGTGTTTCTCCCTTGCTTTTATGCCCAGGCTGTCCTATTCCTTACACTCATTTATCCTAAGTCCCTTCGGAATGTTCTTTGAGTTCTCCTCCAGTCTTTCTCCACACCAGTCCATACTATCTCAATACTCTCCCTCCCCTCCTCCCCTTGCTCCAAGTTGTTGCTCTGCTTTTCTTGAGTCCTCTAGTTGGACCCTGGCCTACCCCTGCCCTGGCCTGCCCTCCCCCTTGCACACCCCCTCCTAGCACACACAGACTGTCCAGCCCTGGAGTAAATAAACAGCCAGGCAGGGACCCAGACAAAGGGTCTTGGCGAGGAGTTAATCAGCTCGGCCTCTCACATTAGCCGAGTGTGACTGGAGCTGGCAGGGGGCCCTGGCCCGGCGCCAGCAGTGATTATGACTAGACGGAGCCAGTACAGACTTGGCACAGAGCAGACTCCACAGCTGGGGGATTAGGTAACGCTAGGCCCATGTGGGCCGCCCTCTGACAAGACTGACCTGCTGCTGCAACCTCCATGGTCATGGGCTGGGGCAGGGGAGCTACCTCCCCAACCACCTGCCCTGTTCCTCTCCATGCCCTTCTTGGTTGGTTAGGCAAGATTACAGATTGGAGGGCAGTACCAGGAGGAGGCATCCCGAACCTTTCTGGCAGAAGAGTGATGCTGCCAGCAAAGGCTGGAGCCGTGGGGCACTAGCAGGGGACTCAGAGAAGCCAGATCTCTCTCCTAGCAAAAGTGCTTGTCTGTCTCTATCCTTTTTTCTGTGCCTTTAAAGTTGAGGTGTGGGCTTTTCTCATTCCCTAGGATCCCATGAACACTGTTAATTCTAATTCCCTCACTGTCTTCCTCAAGTTCATGGCTATTTTTATACTTTATTGAAAGATCCACCGGCCTTTTGGACATGGCCAATGGGAGAAGTTTGGTTTACTTAGCGATGCCTGTTTGCTACGAGGAAATGTTTTCCCTTTTTTTCTTTTCCAGTGAGAGGGGTGGCAAGGAGAGAAAATGAATGCTTGTTAAGTGAAAAATTAAAAACAAAAAAATTACCTGCCACAGTTCTGGCAAAGGCTGAAATCCATTTACATTTGGACTTCTTCACAGCCAAAGAAAGCAACATGGGAAATACAGGGTGAGATAAGACCATGTTCCTTTCTGAAATGTCACTATACACTTAAAAAAATGTTGTTGACATCTTCTGTTTTTACAAAAACATCTCTTGTAATGAAGAACAAAAAACAGGGGGAAAAGCAGTTCAGCAAAACCAGCCAACCTATCAACCCAGGGTGATATCCAGAGTGTCTGTCCTCTTTGCTGCTGCAAGAAGGGAGGAAGGGACATTTTCTCAATTTTTACTTCAGGGATGAGCTTGGCTATTATAATAGCACTTTCACTTTTCCCTCCATATATTTGGATTTAAAAAATTTTTAAAATAAATTTTTATTGTTATCTTTTTTTTTTATATTTCCAAGGAGATACAGAAAACCTGCACTCAAATCTGGCCCCAGATTTACTAGCTTACTTACTAGCTGTGTGACCTTGGGCAAGTCACTTAGCCCTGTTTGCCTCAGTTTCCTCCTCTGTAAAATGAGCTGGAGAAGGAAATGACATACTATTCCAGTATCTTTGCCAAGAAAATCCCAAATGGGGTCATGAAGAGTCAGACACAACTGAAACAACTGAATGTCCATCCACTATCCAACCATCCAGCCATCCATATTTCCCAATATATCCTCCATCACCTTATAACAAAGAATTTTAAAAATTAGCAAAAACTAACCAGCATATTGAAAAAGTGACATTACATAACATGGGGCACGCCTGTGTTTCTCCATCTCTGTCAAGAAGTGAGGAGAGGTGACTTTTCATATCTCTTCTTTTCACTATACATTTGTAACCCCCAAATGCACAACCTACATTCAGGTTGTGATGGACTGTGTTTGGGGTCAACATCAGTTCAACCATTCCTCTAACCCACAATTTTTTTTCACCTCTGACCCTCTCCTCCCCCAGTCTGCCATAAGTTGTTTATACAACATTACATTATAATTGTGCAAAGGAAAAATTTACTTAAAATAGAAACCCAAGGCAAATGACACGGAAATGTATCAAGTAGCCATTTGATATACCATTTTAACACTCATTTTCCAGACTACAGCTTCCCTAAAACCTGGTATCTTATAAGGTAGGCTTCCCCTCTTCCTAGGGATGGGCAGAAGCCTAAAAAATGACTGTCAGCGGAGAGCAAATCTCTCCACTTGGAACGCTTTCTGTTAGCTGACTGAGCTCACTCGTTGTCTTTGTCCTTCAAAGCTCTTTTCCTAGGATGGTTGAATGAAGGGGCTGACACCCAGACCTGGATTCAAAGTGGTCTTTATCTCCTCACTTCCCACCTGAAGCTAAAGAATAAATACAAATTACTTTTCCATAAGTCTGGAGTAAAGGACAAGGAGTGCCCCAGGAAAGGATGGAGAGGAGAGAAGAAAAGGAGGAGAGGAGAAAAAGAGGAAAGGAGAGGAGAGGGTGTTATTTCAGTACCTGAAGTCTAGTGTTTTAAGAGAGGACTCCTGGATTCTAATGCTGAGGGACCAAAACAAGGTTTTCATTATTGTCACTATCACCAGTTCATCCTTATTACCTTTGCAGGTGGAGAGAGTAGCACATGAACTTGCCTCCCTTCCCCAGTTGATTGTAAACTCCTGGAGGGCAGGCTTGGGTCTTTGTTTCTATAGTGCTATCTAACTACTTTCTTGTTCTTGAAAATTGATTTGGGTTCATAGGACATATGAAGGAAGTTGCTATCTGCATCTGATAAATAGAAGTATGTATAGAATGTTTATATACATACATACTATATATGTAAACATACACACATATGTACATGCATATACATATGTATGTATACACACACTCACTCACACACACATATTTGTGTCCAGTGGTAGCTGTCTCTGGGCAGAGGGAGAGAAGAAAAAAAGAAAAAAGTTACATGTCAACTTTATTATATATTTAAAACGAATACTAACTTGTACATAATAGAGCGCAATTTCATGTACAATCATCTTTTTTTTTTCTATTCTCTGTTATGGAAACGCTTGTGTTTTTTCTTATGCTCAGAATAAAACACATAAAATTAAAAAAGGAAATTAATGCTCAGCATCTCCATTTCTATGCTGAAATCCCACTAAAAAGGCTAAGTAGTTTTAATTTAAATTACATCAAATTGTACAGTGGTCCTAAAAGGATGTGTCTTGGTAAACATGCACACCAATTTTAGGCACTAGGTGGTGCAGTGGATAGAGCACTGGGCCAGGAGTCAGGAAGACCTGAGTTCAAATTTGACGTCAGACACTTACTAGCTGGGTGACCTTGGGCAAGTTACTTAACTTCTGTTTGTCTCAGTTTCCTCAACTGTAAAATGAGGAAGATGACAGCACTTACCTCACAGTTTTGTTGTGAGAATCAAATGGGATAATATAGGCGAATATGCTTAGTACAGTGCCTGGCATCTAGTAGGTGTTATATAAATGCTAATTCCCTTCCCTTAGTTTAGGACTGTTACAAATTATATGAAACTTACCTTTGCAATTGCACGCATATGGATGAGCCCTTTCATATTAATAGTGTTCCTCACACCAAAGAATAATAATATGGTTTTAGTGCAAAAAAAAGGTTGAAAACCAACATTATAGAGATTAAAAAGGATAATTAATCAAAAAATAGAAATGCTGGATAAAATTAGGAAAACACATTAACAGCATACTTCAAAAATTGTGGCCTAAGCCAAACCACCTTCACAACCCTTAGGGACTGGAAGTTAAACTTCCAGCCCATGTAGCTTTTTATCCCACTGCATCCTGGCCCATATCCAGTCGTCCTGAGGAGTATCTGGCCACTGAACCCAGAGGGCTCAGGAGGAGAAAGTGAGGCTGGTGACCTTGTACAGCCCTCCCTCCCTCAAATCCAAGTCAACTGCAAGTCATGTCATCATCTCCCCAATGTCATGGTTCTCTTCTATAATGAAGGACAAACATAGCTTTTTATCATGGAGCTCAGTGGCTCCTCAATGGGAAACAGACATGGTGGATTAATAATTTGTCTCAGATGGCCATGAAAATGTTGTATCTTTTTTAAAAATAAAATTTTATTTTTTTCAATTAACAAAAATCTGTGTTCACCCTCCCATCCTATCCTATTAAAAAAATGGCATTTTGAACACCCTTTCTTTAACCCTCTTAAGAATTAACTGTGATGTAATGGACAAAGCACTTTACCTGGAGTAAGGAGCATTGGATTCTCTGCACTGACAGTTCCTGTCTGTGACTCACTTAACCTCTCTGAGCTTAGTTGTCTTGTTTGTAAAATGGCTATGATGACCATTGTACTACCTACTTCATGGTATCATTGTGGTAAAAGTGCTTTGCAAACCTCACAGTTTCATGGAAATGTCAATAGTTGCTGTTGTTATTGCGTTATCACCCCTATCTCTCCATCTTTGGGTCTTTCCAGACAGGCGATGGGGACTGGAGCCGAGATTGAGGAATGCCTTGGAGAAGACTCCCTCCTTCAATGCCCATCTGCTGTCCTGGAGTCTGGAAGAATTGGCTAGGGACACTGTGACATGACTTAGTGACTTCCCCAGGGTCACACGGACAGTATACATCAGAAGAGGGCTTGAACTTACTCTTCTCTGATATAGAGCTTAGTTCTCTAGCTGCTATATGGTGCTATCTTTCTACCGCATGCTATGCTTACTGTCCTGTCCTATAATATACTAGGATATGCTATGCTGAGGTATTATAAGGAATGAGGAATTTGAAGTCCCCCACCAAGCTGATGTAGCCACAAAATTTAATTACATATGATGTGGATTAGAGCAGCTAGGTGGAACAGTGGATAGAGTGCAAGGCCTGGAGTCAAGAATACCTATCTTCCTGAGTTTAAATCTGGCCTCAAACACTCGTTAGGTATGTGATTCTAGGCAAGTCACTTAACCCTGTTTGCCTCAATTTCCTCATCTGCAAAATGAGCTGGAGAAGGAATTGGCAAGTCATTCCAGTATCTTTGCCAAGGAAATTCCAAATGGGATCTTAAAGAGTCAGACAGGACTAAAATAATTGAATAACAAAAGATATGGGTTTAAGGTGTTAATAAGTTGTTGATACTTGCTTTTCCCTTTAGAGAGTACTGATTGAATTAGAAGGGAGCAGCAATGATTGGGGAACCCTAAAAGACATAGTCCATTCAGTTTGAGTCAGTTAAGCCTAAAGCCATCAGAAGAGAAGCTTCACCTTCTGGAAGGGAGGAGAGGATTTCCTTTCCTCCCTTACTATTCACCATGGATACAAGAAAGGCAGACATTTGAGACCAGAAGTTTCAAGGAGCAGCAAATAAAAAAAAAAAAGCCGGTTCTGGACTCATGAAAACTGAGCTGCAGAGGTGACTGCTCCAGGAAGGAAAGGACTTTGAGAGCCAGCAGTACTGGAGGGGTAAGTGATCAGCTTGGGTCACATATGTCCCCTGCACATGGGCCTCACTGCAGTTTTGCTCTAAGCTATGTCCACCTTTCCCATAGATGTATATACTTGCAGGATTTGTGTTTTGTAGGCATGGTTCTTACCCATGCAGTCTTCATATATAGAAGGCCATCTTATGGAACATGTTGAAAACTGGCTTTAATGTTTCTGGTCATCCCTTTCTATGACTCAGTATTTGGGCCCTTGAGAGGTGATGAATTCTCTGGTATTGTTTAGCCATTTGGCGACTCAGCATTGGAAAGATTTGGCCTTTGGGTATAATGTGGAGAAACCAAGGTAGCAGCTGGCCTCTGGGAGATCCTACCCACCATCATGAGCACAAGTTTGGTGATTACCCCATAGAGGGTGTTACACTACAATACAATGATAATGATGATGATACCAACGATACCTCAAAGATCTAAAATTTCATCTTGTGGGTATTTTCACCAATGTATGGCTGGCAACCCCATATATCTGGGAAGATGGTGTTTAAGGATTGCCATGGTTGAAAATTTCATCACCTTCAGCACTGGTGGTGATCACCTCCAGACTTAGCCAGGGGAGTCTTTGCATAACAGATACACATCCTTTTCCAAGGTGTGTGGTTGAAACCTTTCCAACTTGGTAGGATCTGCCTGGGCTTGTGCTTTGCTCACATAGCTTTTAAGAGCCCACGGTAGCCTTCATGGCATACTGTCATAATAACAGTGAGAATATTTGACCTTGTATCTGTATAATGCTTTACTTTTCAAAGTATGTTTAGATCCAGTATCTTATTTCATCTTCTTTCTGTGAAGTAAACAGGATAACTATTATGAGCTCCATTTTATAGATAAGAAAACCGAGCCTTAGAGAGGGCAAGGAGTTTGCCAAAGGTTATAGCTAACTAGTGACAAAGCTAGGATTAGAGCTTAGATTTCTTGATCTGTCATCATTCTCCAAGACATGTGCTAAGGTGGGGTAACATCACAACTCTCTCACATTTCCTTTAGTTTTGCTAATCTGTTAGCAGATAGACAGGTAGTTGATGTGATGTAGTAGAAAGGGCAGTGAACTTCGAATAAAGACCTGAGTTCTAATCCTAGCTCTCTCTGCAACTTGCAGGTATGGACTAAAGTAAGTCACAACTTTTCTGGACTTTCCTTTTTCATCTCTGCAATAAAGGGATTGAACTAGTACCTGTAAGGTCCTTTCTAGTTCTAACATTCTGTAATTTTACGTTGAAGGCTGAAAGCTACACTGACTCTCTACTTGGCTTATTGGGTACTGGCTGGGGGACTTTGTTGTACTTGTCTATGTCTTTTACTCATTTATTCTGGACTATGCCTTATTGCCACTCATACGTTTATTCATTTGGCAAATGCTTATCAAGTGCATACTATATCGGAAGCAGTCTAATGGAAAGAGAGCAGACCTCAAAGTCAGGAAGTTCCAGGTGCAAATCGTACCTCTGACACATACTAGCTGCGCTACTCTGGGCCGATCATCTGACCTCTGAATGCTCCAGGCAGTTCACCAGATGAAGCTACAGAATGGTTAAAGACCTGAATCCATAGAGGGAGTTCCAGACCATACAATGTGCCAGGCACTGTCCGAGGTTCTGGAGTACAAAGGCAAAAATGAAATAGTCTTGCCTTCCAGGGTTTATATTCTACTGGGAAGGGGAAAAGAAAGGACACATATATAAAGTTAGGTAAATATAAATGTAAAAGACTTGGCTCAGAGGGCTGGGACAAGTTCTTTCATGAAGGAACACAACTCCAGGTTCATTCAGATTGAGTTTAGAGTCTGATCTCTAAAAGAGAGAGGTCAGGTTTTTTTCATTGAGGCCTGAACCTGAAGTCCCAATGAAAATATCTTTTTCAAAGCTGATGTTTGGTTCATGTCTAAGGTATCCCTAAAAGCAGAGTTCCTCCTAGAAAGGTATTCGATGCACAAAAAAGATTGGGTGTGGAACAGCAATCCATTTCCTTCACCAAAAAAAAATGTTTGAAGACTCATAAGTGTACATTGATAAAAACTTAAAATAGGAAACAGTAATCCATCATCCTCCTGGAAGCCTGATACCTAAAACATGAAACATATTATGAGATTGCTGAATGTCCACTTTGCCTTCATGTAGGCTCTGCACTGTCTGAGCAAGTTCCTTCTGGTCCAGGCCTTCTGGCAAGCCAGGACATGGCTTGGGCTCATGGTGAAGCCGAAAAGTTCTGGGTTTGGAGTCAGAGGACCTGGGCTTAAACCTTGGCTCTGCCAGTAGCTACTTGTGTGATCTTGGACAACTAATTTAACCTTTCTTGGTTGGAGATTCCTCATCTATGAACTTAATAGACTAGGTGACTTTTTAGAATCCTTTTCAGTTCTAGGTCTCTGCTAGCTTTCATTTTCTCTGAGAAGCATTGTGGTAGCTATGTGAAGTATCATCTGCTAGGTGACCAGCACTTGGGGCCCAGAAGCTCCTGATCTCTCAATCTCATGAGACTAATGACAAGGCTGGGCACTTCCCTCTGAAGGTTCCTATTCAGTTACCTGTCTGCTAGGAAAGAAACACAAAGCAGAAGAGGTAACTAGGAAATCCTTTCTCAGGCTAGACAAGTTCATGTTTTTGCTACGATATTCAAGCAGTTGCCATAGCTATAGGATGGGGGAGATAAGAACCCCTTACCCAAATAGGAAGTCAAAGAGAGAGAGAGACAAAGACAGAGACAGAGAGAAAGAGAGAGCACTATCCAAGTCCCAAGCCACACATTCAGAAAGGAAGAAGAAATTTGAGAACGGAAATTGTCTCTCCCTTTAAGCTCTACTGAGTAGGTGGCTCTCTCTGTTCATTGACCAAGGATCTTCTACAGAGAACCCTTTGTGGAGGGGATGAGGAGGTTCATAGAGTTCAACCAGAAGTCTTTGGTTACATATGTTCCAAAGCGGGTACAGCCACCAAAAAAAGCCAACATGAATGTTCCAGGGGAAGTGCTACAGTCCTGTAGTTAGGGAGGAGGTATCCACTAATTGTCCCCATTACATAAAATGTGTACAAAATAATTGATAGGGAGGGCAGTTGCTCACCAACTGAAGGTGGGTGAGGATCAGGGGAAGGATCTTGTAGGAAGAGGCATTTGAACTGTCTTGAAGGAAGCTAATCATTCTAACATGAAGGGATGAGGAGGGGGTACATTCCAGGTGGGGAACACTCTGTGCAAAAGCACACATGAGAGATTGCATGTCCTGTACATGGAGAATCAAGTTGGTCACTTTGTCTAGAACAGAGAGAGCCTGACCAAGAGTAAAGTGTAATAAGCCTGGAAAGGTAGACCAGAACAAGTACAAAGGACTTTAAATGCCAAAATAGTGGAGGCTGCATATCATCCTAGACATGATGGAGAAGCAGGGAAAAGATAGTTTTTTGTTTCCCTTTCCACACCTGAGACCTCACGCTGCTGACAAAGAGGAGGTATTTGGAAGAGCCAACAACAGGGTGCCAGGGATCAAAAGTAGCCAAGGGTTTGGTGCCAGGGAGGGTGTGGAACTGTAGGCACCAGGAAAGATAACCGTATCTCATGGTTCTGAAGGGATAGGGCACAGGACTCTTGAGTGGCAGGCATGTGGTTAATGGGAAACAAAATGTCTGGGTGCCCCTGGAACCTTTCCCCACCCTGGGGGGTAGAGGGAAGTGTTGGCCCCAGACTGTGCTTTGCAGAAGGCTTTCCTGTCCTGGTTCTCCCTCCCCATCTGTTTTGCTTTTTTAACTCAGTCACCTCAGAGTTGGGCCTGTCCACGACCTTGGCTGATTTCTCAGTCGTTACCAGCTCCTGCCAGATTTACTGAGGGAAGCTTCATTTCTTTTCCAGCCAACTCAGGCCTCCTGGTCAGAACCAAAGGATCAAGTAACTCCTTCCTCCCAAGCTGGAGCAGGTCAGCCCTGAGGATAAGGGCAGAGGGTTCAGGGGCTAGGAAGGGGCCCTTTGTTTCAAGTGGCTCATGTGGAGAGTTGACCCTTTAGGTCTACTCTTAAAATGTACATGTAAGACCTGCATTAATAATAGCTGGTGTATATAGTATTTTAAGGTTTGCAAAGCTTTTATATGAACTTTCTTACTTGATCCTCACAACAACCCTGTGAGGTTAAGTGTTATTATTATTACAACCTCCACCCCAATCATTTTACCAAGAAGGAAACTGAATTTGAGAGATTAAATGACTTGCTCAGGATCACACAGCTAATAAGTATCTGAAGTGGGATTTTAATTTGGATCTTCCTGACTCAAAGGTGAGTAATTCGTCCAGCTGTGCTATCTAGCAGCCTTTAGAGAGTAATTTGGCTGGGATTGGTTAACTGGGGCTCCTTAACCTGGGGCCTGTGAACTTGGCTTTTACATTTATATGTGTATATGTGTATACACACACACACACACACACACACATATATATGTATAAACAATTGAGTTCCTTTGTAATCATATGTATTTTATTTTATGTATTTGAAAACCTTCTGAGAAGAGGTCATTCTGCAGGCTTCACCTGACTGCCAAAGGAGTATATGATGCAAAAAATGTTAATTCCAGAATTAAACAGATCCAGAGATTAAGGTGGAGACATACTAGGATTCTAGGTGTTGGTTAAGGAGAAAGGGAAGGAACTTCACTGATAGGAGAGGTAGGAGGCCTCATATTGTCATCTTGAAGAAGATTGACTTTGTACTGTCAATCTTAAGGATCAGGAAGCTTTCCTGATACCAGGCAGAGCCTCAGTTTTCTCATCTATAAAATGGGGATAGTGATATTTGCCATCAAAGGTGGCTTGGCTGTAATGGATAGGAAGCCTTGTAGTTAGGAAGACTTGGGCTTACATTCTGTCTTTGATAGGGCTGGCTATGTGACTTTGGGTAAATCATTTAACCTCTTAGTGCCCTAGGCAACTCTCTAAGACTAAATTGCTGAGGAGGTGCTGACTTGGAAGAGAGAGAATTTCCTAACCTAGACTTTCCTGGACCAGTCACTGGTCACATCTAGAGTACGTATCAAATGAGGCAATGAATATAAAGCCTGTTTTAATTTTCCAGCTCTGCCTGGTGCAATGCCCATAGTAAGTCTGTTGAATGGCTGAAGCAGTCATCTTGCTTCCCAATAAAAATTCATCCCTTTTTGAGGTTCCAGCAGCAGCTCATCTGAGGATAACCCAGGGATCACTCTTAAACTGGACACTAATTCCCAGAGAGTACAGGTGGCCAGAAGTTATAGTAGGCTCCAATTTGGACAAAAAATGTGTGTGTGTGTGTGTGTGTGTGTGTGTGTGTGTGTGTGTGTGTGTAAAGGCATAGAGAGAGATAGCGACACAAAGAGAAAGCATCGCAGTGAGAAAGATCAGAGACAGAGACAGAAACAAAGACTAGTCCCTGTGCCAATGACCAAGCTCCCTGCTTAGATACAGAATCTTAGATTTCTGGAAATGGAAGTCATCTTACTTATTCCCCAGAGATACCAGGAAAACTAACCAATTAAACTACCCTGGGTGTCTGTCTTATGTGCTTCTCAAACAAAGAGGTCATGGTGACTGATGCATGATGCTGTTCAGTGGTTTTTCAGCCATGTTCAATTTTTCATGACCCCATTTGGGGTTCTCTTGGCAAAGATACTGGAGTAATTTGCCATTTCCTTCTCCGGCTCATTTTACAGATGAGGAAACTAAGGCAAACAGGATAAGTGACTTGCCTAGCTCACATAGCTAGTAAATGTCTGAGGTCAAATTTCATGATGAAGATGAATCTTCCTTACTCCCGGACCAGTGCTGTATTCATTGTGTCATCTTGCTGCCCACCTGATGCATAGTAGGAGCTTCATAAATGCTTTTTGACCCACTGATGTATTGATAAAGGGAGTTCTCACCATTTCTAGAATAATGTTCTAGAATAAAGCAATCCTCATTGGCAGTTCTTCCTTAGTTCTACTTAGGAGTCCTCATTGCACACATTTTCTCTTTTTGATCTTTAGTAGAGATTTAGAGCAGCTGGACGCTATCATCTGCACAAAATTCTTTCAGACATCTGAAGACTGTTATTAGGTGTCCTTTTCTCAAACCACCCTCCCCAGCTTTCCCACACGCCCACTACAGATTTCTCTTTTTCAGCCTAAATGATCCCAATTCACCAGGTTCTTCCTCACAGACTCTATTTTGCCACTCTTTGGATCACAAGAGCCCTAGAGTGTCAAATGCACAGGACCCAGAGCTAATGAATGTTCTGTTTGTTAACTAGTGAGTGTGGCCGGACAAACTACAAATAAAAAAGCTATGGCACGAAGACAGTGTGAACCTCTGAACCCTGAGAAGATTCCGAGAGGCCCTCAGTGCCTTTTGGGCTTCCTGCCATCATCCTGACGCCACACAGGCAGGGCAATAGGCCAGCCACCCGCTTTCCGTGTCCCGTTTCCTTGCCCTCTCTGACTCGTCTCATTGCGTCTGGACATTGCCTTCAGCTTGTGTCTTTAAAAGTGGTTCCCTAAATAGGGGGCCTCATTTGTTTATTGATCCAGAACGCTTCTCCCATTAGAACTCATGGAATGCTTTACAGACATTGTGGCTGGTTATTACTTGCATGACCTGCCTATGCTAGTCATTTATCTTAAGGAAATGGGTAAACATATGTCATCATAACAAAGGCTAACATTTCTATAAGCTTAAAGGTTTCCCAAGCACTTTGCATTTATTATCTTGTTTGATTTTCACAACAACTCTGTGAAGCAGAGACTGTTATTATCCCCATTTTACAAATGAAGAAACCGAGGAGAGGTGAAGTGATTTGCCCAGGGTCACCCAGCTGGTAAAAGTGAGGCAGAATTTGAACTCAGGTCCTTCTGATTCCACATCCAGGGGTTTATTCCCTAATTTAGGTGGCTGAAATTTCTGGATCTTCCACTAGAGTCCTATCCTGGTACTTCCTTGTAGCATGGGTATCATGTTGAGTTCTCAAAGCCTGCAAATCACAAGCTTTGGCAGCGTTTGTCGAACTGGAAAAGCTTCAAGAGACTTAAGTCACTATGGAAATACATCATTATTACTCTTATTCCACTCAGCATTCATTTAGGAATTGTTGTTGTGTTTGTCCTTTGTTGCCGAAGAAGACCATGCCATCAGAGAAATGATGACATGACTTGCACTTGACTTTGTTTTGAGTGAGGGAGGGCTGTGCAGGTCACCAGCCTCACTTCTCCTCCAGAACCATCTGAATCCAGTGAGCAGATATTCCTCAGGATGACTGGAAATGACCCAGGGTGCACTGGGAGACTTTGGGCCCTTTAGGCCAAGGTCTTTGCAGGTATTCAATTAGGGTAAGGCAATGCCCATTCAATGAATAGGCCTGTTTAAGAAGTAGACAGAGGATGGTCCCTTTAATGAGGTAAAGAAAAAGAAAGATGTCAGGCTGGGAGGGAAACAGCAACAGTTACTATTGATAATCATTGTAGGGCATAGTGTTAGGCACTGGGGGAAGGGAGCAGATGGGGTGTTAAGGGAAGACTAGCACTCTGCTGGAAGGGCTTACCAAGACCCTTTCAGGGCTGTTCATCTACCTTTGGTGTCCAATGGATCACTTAACTCTTATCTGTGGCTCTCAGAGCCGTAGCGTGTATACCAGCCACACCCCAGCAGATAGGCTAAACCAAGTTAAAGGTAACCGGCAGGCCTCAGACTCCTTGACGAGGTAGGGGGTGCCTGCCCTAAGCATGTGAAGACCCCTCTGGTGGAATGGCTAGATAACAATTTGTTCCAATGGCCATGAAGACTGCTGAAGCAGGCATTATAGAGCACTTAGAACTTGGTCAGACTTGGAAGATGCCAAGGTCATCCACTGTATCCTGGGCCATCACCAGTCCTCTTGACTTTTACTTTCTCACTGGACTTTGATGACTCTGGAAGAGCAAGTGAGGCTGACAATTCTGCCCAGTTCTACCTCACTTAAATTCACTTCACTGGCAAGTCAAGTTACAACCCTGTGATGCCCTTGGTCCTCTTTGAAAAGGAAAGTTTTCAACAGGTACTGGGATTACAAAGGTGAAAGATGAGACAGCATGTTATGGTGAATGGGCCACTGGACTTCGAGTCAGCAACACTTGGGTTCCAATCCAGCTTTGGATGCTTCCTGTGGTGTGACCCTGAGCAAGTCACTTGACTTCTCTCTCTAATCAGGGGTTTGGACTTGATGGTCTACAACATCCCTTCCACCTCTAAATCTGTGATCTTCTGGTGATGGAATCTTGGCCCTCATGGAACAGACAATGCAAATGGGAGGATTCAATGAGCATAGAAACAAAACAGTGAGGTGGCCGGAGAGCTGGGCTTGAAGAAGGAAGAGCTGTTAGACTCCTACCTCTGAAACTTTCTAGTTGGGTGACCCGAGCACATCCTTTTGGAGGAATCTGAGAAAAACTTCATAAAGAAGGCAACATTCAGTTGGGGTTTTCAAAAAGGCAGGAGTGAAAAACTTTCCAAGTAGAGAAAGCAGCATGAGCAAAGGTCCATATGCAAGGCAACTCGGACTGTGTTTGGAGGAGTACAACTGGTTTGGAGTATCCGATACACATAGGTGATTGGTGGGGATTCCAGGGCCTGAAAATAGAGGACTTTGAATGTTACATCAAGGAGTTAATATTTTATTTGTTAGGCAATGGGAAATTACTAAAGATTTTTGAACAGGGTAGTGACATAGTCAGACTATCCATCAGCAATACTAATCTGATAATGGATGGGTAAGGCAGATTGCTCTAATGATGAAAGAAAAAGGAAAAGAAGCGATGTGTTTAAAAATGTTTATAGTTGCTCTTTTTGTGGTGACAAAGAACTGGAAATTGCAGGGATGCCCATCAATTGCAGAATGGCCAAACAAATTGTGGTACATGTCTGTGATGGAATAATATTGTTCCATAAGGAATGATGAGCTCATGATCTTAGGAAAGAATGGAAAGACTTGCATGAAATAATAAAGAATGAAATAAACAGGACCAAGAGAACTTTTAATACAGTAATAGCATTATTGTTTTAGGGATGACTTTGAATGAATAAGTTATTTTGTCTATTCTAAATACCCCAGTTAACTATAAAAGATATATGAAGAAAGGTGTTATCTGCATCCAGAGAAAGAATTGATAAATAGAAGTATGTTTAGAATAATTTTACATATATCCATCACTCTATCTATATATCTATTTGTGTCCAATAATGGAGGCTATCTATAGGCTTGGATGGGGGCAGGGAAGAAAAAAAAGAAATTTATATGATAACTTTATTATATATTTGAAAGGAATAACAAGTTGTATATAAGAGACTTGCAGTTTCATGTACATTTAAAAAACTATGCTATGTTGCAGAAATGCTTTTTTATTCCATAAATTAAATTTATTATATGAAATAATGATTTTAATAAATATAATTTAATAAATTTATTCCAAAAATAGAATTTAGAAAAGAATGAAAAAAGAGAAAATGCATGGACTGTATCCTCCTCCTTTTCCCTTTCTTACTTTGGGGTTTTCTTTTGTTCTCTGCCTCCCCTACTGCCTACCTTTGGGGGTTTCTATCAATGGGCATCTGTTTCCTTTTACATCTTCCATATTGGAACTCCATCTCTCTTCCTACCCTGGATGGAGGAACCTGGTGTTGAAGAGCTGAGCTGGGGAGGGGCTAAGCCTCTTCTCCCTTTGGCAGGGAGGCTATGAAGGTTCTAGGCCTGCTGCAGAGAGGGTCCGGCATCGAAAGTGTTGAGTTGAAGCAATTTGCCTGGTGGTTGAAGTGAGACACTCCAGAACTCCTGGGCTCTGTCAACACCCAGGCCTGTCATCTTCAACTTTTCCCTCTGTCCATCTCTTCTAATGCTCTGGCTCTGCCAAGAGCCAATGCAAGTCTCCAGGAAGTGAATTATCCAGAAACATAAGAAATTTGTCACTTGCCAAATGTCTCTTAGGAAGTAGGGTACCTTAGATGAGCCCTGAAAGCTCCTAGAGGTGATGGAAAAGACCTCCCAGAAGGACAATCAGCTTCCAACCTCTCTTACCGTCAAACTTTCTATAGGGATAAGGAGTCCAGTTCCTGGGGTTGAGTTGGATGACTCCAGTGAACAATCGGGGATTTATTTATGTATGTCAGCCTCTAGGATAACTAATTTTTTTTCCTGAGCTAAGTTGAATGGGAGGTAATAGCAGTGACTAGAAAGTCCAGAAAATTCTGCTCAGTGACAAGGCACAATAAAAATGCAAATAGTTGACCTTGTGAAGGCTGGTCAAGTCTGTCCTTAATTTCTGTCCCCACACTTCTCATCATTGCCTAATGAGTTTCTGCATTTCCATTACAGAAATAGCATGGCTTACTAGAAAGAGAACTGGACCTTGAGCTAAGAAGACCAGATTTCAAATCCTGCATCTAAGACTTATTGCTTTGTGACCCTGAGCAAATTGATCAACCTCACTGCACCTATAAAGTGTGGATAATAATACCTGTAAGGGGCAGAGTCAAGATGGCAGAGTAAAAGCAGGGACTTGCTGGAGCTCTCCCACAAACCCCTTCAAATACCTATAAAAAATTACTCTAAACAAATTCTAGAGCAGCAGAACCCACAAAATGACACAGTGAAACAACTTTCTAGCCCAAGATAATAATGCCTATAGTACCTTCATCGCAGGCTTGTTTTGAGGCTCAAATGACATATGGCATAAGTTTCAGTTTTTGCATCTGTAAAATATAATTTAATAATAGTTATAACAGAATATAAATCTTTATAGTACCTACCTTGTAGGCGGTTAGGTAGTGCAGTGGATAGAATCCTAGACTAGAGTCTGGAAGACCTGAGTTCAAATTTGACTATAGACACTTACTAGCTGTCTAGTCACGTCATCCTGTTCACCTCACTTTCCTCATTTGTAAAATGAGCCTGAGAAGGAAATAACAAACCACTCTAGTATTTTTGCCAAGAAAACCTCTAGTGAGATCATGAAGAGTCAGACATGACTGAAAACATTAACAAAATCTACCTCGCAGAGTTGTTAATGAGGCTCAAATGAGATAACATATGTGTTCCATGGAACACGCATGGAGTTGGGTCCCCAGGGATCATCAAAAGGACCATGCAGGAGAACTCTCCTAACAACTTCTGAGGATATTTGTAGCTCAAAGTTGGAAGGGCTTGGAACATTGACATGACAAAGCCCTCACAGACCCTTGGTATACAGAGACCCCTTGGACCTTAAAGAGAACGGATTCTGCCCTCTGCCTCTTTCTCCCTCTCTACATCCGATGACTGAGTCAGGATTATTCCAGTTTCTATCTGCTGTGTTGGGGAGAGAGTGAGTGTTCTTCCCTTAACCCAGCAGCATGAGTGCCTCCTCCAACATATGCCAACCAAAGCACATGTCCTGCCTAGGAAAGTTTGAGCCTAGGATTTGGGATGTGTCTGTTTGATATTCCTTCTCCGAGCATAGGAGATTGAGCAGTGATCCTGAGATGGATGGTTAGAGTTCTGGAGGCAACCTTGTGATTTCAAGAGTGTCCCTCAATTGGACCTGATCTGCAATAGGAAGAATGCTGGGCAATTATCCTGGCAGCTAGGTGGCGTAATAGTGCATAGAGCACTGGGTCTGGAGTCAGGAAGATTCATCTTCCTGAGTTCAAATCTGGTCTCAGATACTTTCTAGGTATGTGACCCCAGGCAAATCACTTCACCCTGTTTGCCTCAGGTTCCTCATCTGTAAAATGGCCTGGAGAAAGAAATGGTTAACCACTCCAGTATCTTTGCCAAGAAAACCCCAAAGAAGAGTAGGACACAACTGAAAAATGATGAATAGGCAACCATTACAGTGCTTCTTAGATAAGCTTACTACCAGCAAAAGGAGGTTGCCAGAACATATTGACCTGGAAGGAACTGGGGGGACAGTACAGAGCCAAGGTGAAATATAAAACCCTTATTCAGCAGTCCCACAAATTGCTTCATGTGCTAACGTTTAAGTCACAAGGGAGAATATAACAGTAGTTATGTTACTACTGCTGTTTGCTGAAGGTTTTTTTTCTCTCACTGTGAGCCTCTAGGTCTTGTATGTGTTAAGGTACTATCTTTTTTTTTTTTTGGAGAGGAAATAAATGGCTGGAGAGGAAATAAATGTTCTGCATTATGCTTGGAACACCTTTCTACCTTCCCTTTTGAGGAGATCCTAGACATGAGCCAAATATACGTCATTTTCTCTGTGACTCTGGCACAGGGAAACATTGAGACAAAAGAAGTTGACCCCTCTTTTTGGAGACCAGGCTCCATCGAGACTAAACGTGGTCTCCTTGTGTGGGCCCAGGTCTAAGAAGGACCCCTTAGTGGGATAAGAAGAGGCTAAGTGCTTCAGTCCAGGGACAGTTGTCTGTACCAAAGTAGAATGCTTTGCAACTCTGAAATACTCTATAAATGTCAGCTGCTATGTTGTCTGCTCTGTCCATCATCTATCCAGGGATTTTATTCCCTCACCAATCTCTAATGGGAGCTCCAATCCCCTATGAAAGTTTAAATTGATATTTCTGAGGCCTTTGAGAACTTGAGAGAAGGAAGGGGCTGTGGAAAGTTCCACTGTCCTTAGACTACTCCATCCTTCCTGGAAGTGTCTCCTTAATCTCTTTCATTACCCTTATAGCCAGGAAGTCAGGACCTGCCTAATTTTCTCCCTATGTGCCCTTAGACCAGCTTGCCTCCTCCTCTCACTGTCCTTGCTTAAAGGGCTCGGGTAGGAGGATGTAGAACACCCCGCTTGGGGGTTCTGGGCCCCAGGATACCCAATGCTACATCCAGCTGTTGAAGAGGGTAGTCTGAGAGATGAGCCCCTCCTCATCCTGGCCCGGGTCCTCCAAGCTGTGGGGCCACTGCCGACTCACTGGCTCTCGAGTTCCATTGGAGGCTGATGATGCTGAGGCCCAGCTGCAGCTGTAGGAAACCACACACCACAGGCCTGCAGGTGCACAGGGGCCAGGATGGGGAAGGGGGAGAAGATTAACTCTTTCTTGGAAGCATGCATTTATATTCCTTCAGTTCACATTATGTGGAATCCACTTGGCCCCCTGTTTGTTGGCTGAGAGATGCTATGGTTCCTACCTGCAGGGGACTTACAGTCTAGGAATGAGAATTTTGAGAGCACAGACCCCCTAACCTCAGTTGGTTCTAAGGCCTGTTCTGTGGGACAGTGGAAATAAGACGATTTGGAGACCTATGTTCAAATCCCAGCTCTTTCCCTTCCTAACTCTGAGTATGACCTTGGGTCAAATCACATCTTCTCCTCTGTGCCTCAATTTTCTTGTCTGTGAAAATAAGAGTTTTACTGAACAGCCTTTAAGATTCCTTCCAACTCTAAATCTGTGCTTCTACACTTCTTTTAGAGCAGGGGTATCAAATACATAGCCTACAACACCCCCAAGTGTAGCTCAAACCAGATAAAAATATAATTGGGAAATATAACAAAATAAAGAAAAATACATGAAAACGTCAGTAATATTACATTTTAAAACTAAGTCACTGTACAGCCTATGGGGATCCATATGTATAGGTTAGTGGTCTCTGTTTCAACTTGGGCTTCATATCATACCTTAGTGTACTCTCTAGGGCTGGGAGTCAGGATACTTTGAAATCCCCGCCTTCACAATAGACCTTGGATATGGGTGTCCCTTCTCATGGCGCCAGCTTGCTTATTCTCCTGAGCTATTCTGGTTATGTTAAAGACATTGTATCCCTAAGAGCGGGCAGAAAGGAGAATTAGCACCAAGCAGTAAAACAGAAAACAAACTCTCTGAGCATTACAGTAACGTGTATATATATACATATATACACATATATATACACATACACACATCTATCTATCATCTATCTATCTATCTATCTATCTATCTATCTATCTATCTATCTATCTATCTATCTATCTATCTATCTATCTATCTATCTATCTATCTATCTAGATATATGTGTAAATGAGTCTATTCATGGATTAAGAGCCTGAAGAGGATGTAGGGGTCATTAGACTTATATCTTTAGAGCTATGAGGGACCTTGAAAACCAGCTAGTCCATCTCTCTCATTTTCCGGATGGGGGAACTGGACCTAAAGAGAGTCATATGATCATAGATTTAGGACTACAAGAGACCTTAAAGCCCACCTGGTCCCACCCTCTCATTTAACAGATGAAGAATCCAAGAAGTTAATTGACTTGCTCAAGATTATGCCAGTAGTAATAAAGGCAGGATTTAACCCTGGTCCTTTGACCCCAAAACCAGTGTTCTTTCCAATGTGCCATACTGTCATAGTAAGTGGAAGAGTTGAGATTTGAACCAAGGAACTGTGATTCCAAATTCAACACTCTTTCTCTGCTGCTTCAACCACTAGTCATCTGACTGGCTAGCATCAAAATCCTTTCTGAGAGCTGTTCCCACAGGGATCACCAGACCCTTATCTGGGACAGGAGTGGCATTGCTTAGGCCTGGGCTTCTAGTCAGCTCCTTGGACCACCACATGGTAACCATTAGTGTTGGGTGAACCTCAACATGCCATGGTTTGGATGCAACTTTGGAGCTGTCAGATAGCTGGAAAGTATCCAGGAAAAGTCTTTCTCATGATTCCCAGCACAGCTCCTTCTCAGCTGCGCTTTGGGCCTGTAACTTGTCCCTCAGGGTTAGCATTGTGTTTAACATCCATCTCCCTGACTGCCTGCCTGTGTGTGTTTCTGTTTCCATTGGGCAAAGTCCCTCTGGACCAGTAACAATTCTGAGGTATTCGTGTCATTTCCATTGTATGTGTCTTGTGTGTGGTTTCTGACTGACCATATTTGCTAGGATGAGACCTAGGATATTAAGGATCTTTCTAGGAAAAAAAAAGCCTGACTGTACCTTGTTTTCTCTCTTCTCTAAGCATCTCTTTTTTTTCCTTAAAAATTCTTTTTTTTGTATGAGCTCATTATTAATAAAAAACAAACATTTTAATATAAAAAGATGTAAAGGGAAGATTGCACATGTTAAGTACAGTTTACAAATGTATGTTACATAAAGTAATAGTAAGATTGTTCTCGTATAGTCTTCTGAATTTTTTTCTTGTGTATTTTTTACTTCCATCCTTTTTCCTTATCTGTCCTATCTCTCCTTTTTTCCCCCCTTTTGATTAGATTTGTGATTTTATTGGTCTAGAGAATTCCCGTTGATTAAATTCCATCTATCAATGATTAGCATCTACTCTTCTACTTAGAGTCTTAGTTGCCAGGGGCACTGAGAAATTAAGTGATTTGCCCAGGGTGGCACTGTACTTGAACCCAGATCTTCCTGATACTGAGGCACACTTTCCATCTACTAGACAACATTGCCTTTCTTGTATAATTTTATGACAGGTCTAATGTGAGTAAGGAAACTCCTGTTAATGTACACCTGTGTTTATTCAACATTCATGGGTTCATAAGAGTATAGAATTTAAGGCTGAAAGGCAACTTGAGGGCCATTTAATATAATAATCTCATTTGACAGATGAGGAAACTGAGACCCAGAGAGGTAAAACGATTTACCTGAAGTCATTCATTTGATAAATATTTACTGAATGTCTACCCCCAGGAGTTTGGAGTATATGATTTTATATATTTCATATATATTTGTATACATATGTCTAAACACACTATGCATATGTACATATATAGATATCTGCACATCTGTACATTTCTATACTTTTAGATTCCTGCTCTAAAGGAGTTTGCTATTAGAGTATAAGCTCTTGAAAAGAACATTGGCTTTGGAATCAGATTACCTAGGTTCAAAACTCACTGCAGATACTTACCACTTATATGATTGTATCACTTAACCTCCATGAACCTCAGTTTCATTATCTGTAAAATAAGGAGGTTGGTTTAATTCCAGACCATCAGTGATGACGCATGCTGCCCCACTTCCTGACAGACAAATGTTGGACTCAGGATGTAGCATATGATATATATTTTTGGAGACAGTCAATGTGGGAATTTGTTTTGCTCAACTAGGCATATTTGTTATAAAAGGCTTTTATTTTTCTTTTTTACAATGAAAGTAGGAGTTATGAGGGAGAGGGAGGCTAAGGATAGAGTCGCTAAGAAGAAAAGAGAGCGCAATTGAAGCATTTTAAAAAAATACACAAAAGAGAACAGACAAACAGGACAGCTTTGAAAGCTACATACTAGATTTGTTATGTACTTAATGAGAAGAGCAAGCTGTACAAGATGGAGATTCACAGTTTTGTATATAATCTCTCTATATATGAAAATGTATTTGATATCTGGTGAACTAAACTTTTTTTTTAAATGAGGAGACTGCATGGTTTATCATCCTATGAAACAGAATACTTGGAACATAGAAAACATTTAATAAATATTTGATTTAATTATAATTTAGTTAGAGAGATGACATATATGTACATATCCACATACGATACACACATGTGTACACACACATGTGTATATATGTGCACACATACATACACATACATATATATGAATAATCACAACACAAGACACATCAATGATTCAAATGAAGTGCTTTTGGAGAGAGAGAGGTGATCAGGGAAGATTCCATGGAAGAGACTGCATTTGATGAGGCCCTTGAAGAATGAGTGGAATTTTAACAGGTGAAGATCCTAGGGAGGGGGCAATGAATGAGGCAAAGGACATTTCAGGCAGAGAGAATGCTATGAGTGGGAATGCCTGAAGGTCAGAGATATGGGTTGAATATTCTTTCTTTATTTAAATGGAGAAAAAAAAACCTAGGCAAGAAATTCTCTCATTATGCTAAGTGAGAAAATTACTTCTCTTAACCTCTTTTATTTGGGAGGGAGAAAAGAGATTCTCCTTTCATTATCAAATGAAATAGTGTATATGCTACATAAAATATAGATTGTTGTTTGTCCTTCATTCTCAAAGACCAATGACATCAGGAGGTTGATGTCTTAATTTGCAAGTGAATTAGTAAGCACAGCAGAGCTGTGCAAAGTCATCAGCCCATTCTCTCCTCCAGTCATTGGAGTCCAGTGGCAGGACTCAGGTCAGGATCACTGGTGATGGACCCAAATGCAGAGGGAGAACTTGGCTTTTTTAAGCTAAGGTCTTTCCTGCATCTCAGTTTGAGGCCTCATAAAATACAATGCACAAATAAGTCTCCCACAAAATTATCCAAGGCTGGAGGTACTCTGTGGGTCAGCAGTCATTCATAATCATAATCCAGAGATACTCCGCCTCCATCCACCACCACCCATACCACCAGCATCAGAAGAAACATGCTTCTTTCTTCCTCAGGTTGCTAAACCAACAGTGGGAGAAAGAACACAGGTAGACACGGGACACACTTGACAGATCAAAGATGCTGAGCTCACACAAGTGCCAGCTCACATGTGCAGCAAGGACAGCTTACACTTCTCTTGCTTCCTGTGGGAATGTTATCATGTTGTCCTTTGCTGCACATACTGTCTGCTCTCCTCTGTGTCATCTTTGCTGGGCACCTCCTTCAGTCTTGTGGTTGCCAAGCTACTCTTTACTACCATCTGCTGGACTTTGGCTGTCTAGATTCTTCAGAATCAACAATCCTTCTATTATCATCAGCTGGGATGTAGTGGCTAGAAAGCCTCTGCTTTTATCCACCTTCTGCTCAAAGACTACCTCCAATTACAGCCCACTTCTGTTTTTGACCTGAGCTAAACTTTTTTGGTGTATTACAAGGCTACGAACCAACACACCCTGCCAGACAATAGCCAACAAAAGCAAAAAAAAAAAAAAAAAAAAGTACTCCAGGCTAAGATGAATGTATTCCTTTTACTTTCCATTGCTGGTGTTTATTTAAAGTCCATAATCTTGGACCTCTGCCCTGCTTGGTGATTTATTGATTTAAATAGAAGGCAATGTTCTATTCAGGCAAGCTGCTGGACTTAGCTATTGCTCTGCTTGATGATGAGGACTCTACTTTGTATGTCTCAATGTTGCACTATACTTCCCTAACACCCAACTATCTCTTGGCTAAGAGAAATTGCAGCTTTTGGGGAATAAATAAGAGGAAATTCCTACATCTAGAGCTCCCCAAACCATTGATTACATCCACATTCATCTTCCTAATGGCTTCTTTACTCATTAGTGCCAATACTTTCCTAGGCTAATAGACATTAGTCCAATTCCATACATGTAGAGATAAATGGAATTGGGGAGGACCATGCCATATGCTTCCTGCTTCTTTTTCTTGTGAATATGGCCAGAATGTGCCAAGGAAAACCTTGATGAGGACCTTTTTCCTTCTCACTTATGATTCCTGTCAGCATTTGTCTTCATGTGGTCCCTCATTGTTAACTAAAGGAAGAAGGAATACTGCATATTACTGATTCCCACACACCTTCACTGATCCTTAGCACACAACATCTAAAGGGGGCTAGAAGACTTAAGATCTGCAATTTTATTTCAAATTTCTATTTCAACAGTTATACAGCTATCTCTAGGAAGGGGCAGAGCCAAGATAGCAGAGAGAAGCCAGGAAGTTACCTGAACTCTCTCCAGTTTCCCTTGGATACAACATTAAATCAAGCCTCTAAGCAGATTCTAGAATGACAGAATCCACAAAAAGAAATAATAAAACAATTTTTTAGCCCAAGATAACTTACAAGGACTTCAGGAAAGGTCTATCTCATTTGGGGAAAAGGAAAGTGGATCCCAGGGCAGGCATTTTCCAAGCAAGTCAGCAGAAGGCTCTTAGCCATAGTACCCAAAGCCCCATGGTCCTGGTTGAGCAGGCTAGCTGTGAGGCCTCCAGCTGCTGTGCAGCAGGCAAACCACCAGCTCCAGAACCTAGGACACAACAGGTATGACTAGGCCAGGTCACTTTAGCAAAGTGGGCAAGCTGCCAGCCCCAGAGGTCTGGGTGCAGAAAGCCAGTGACCAATCCCCTGACCTTCAGTTCAAGAAACCTGGGACAGTGCCCTCTGTACCCTAGAAGCAGAGCTCAACTTTAAAAAATGAGCAAAAAACAAACAAACAAAAAGAGCCCTGACCATAGAAAGCTACTATGGTGACAGGGAAGATTGAAACATAAACTCAGAAGAGGACAACTATGTCAAAATACCTCAAAGAGGAAAATGAATTGGTCTCAAACCCAAGAAGTTCTCTTGGAAGAACTCAAAAAGAATTTTTAAAATCAAGAGAGGTAAAAGAAAAATTGGGAAATGAAGTTACAGTTAGGTAAGAGAATTATGAAAAAAGAGATAACAGCTTGGAAAAGGAAACACAAAAACTGACTGAAGTAAAACAACTCCCTAAAAAATAGGATTGACCAAATGGAAAAAAAGTCCACTGAAGAAAATAACTCATTTAAAAGCAGAATTGACCAAATAGAAAAGGAGGTACAAAAGTTAACTGAAGAATATAATTCCTTAATAATTAGAATTGGGCAAGTAGAAGTTAATGAATCTGTAAGACATTAAGAATCAGTGAAATAAAATCAAAAGAATGAGAAAATAGAAGAAAATGTAAAATACCTCATTGCAAAAACAATTGATCTGAAAAATAGATCCAGGAGAGATAATTTAAGAATTACTGGAGTAGGAATGGAGCCAAGATGGCAGAGTAAAGCAAGGACTTCCCTGCGCTCTCCCACAAAACCCTCCAAAATACCTGTAAGAATGACTCTAAACAAATTTTAGAGCTATAGAACCCACAAAATGATAGAGTGAAACAAATCCCCAGCTGGACAACCTGGAAAGTCGACAGGAAAGGTCTTTCACACTGGGCAGGGAGTGGAGCACAGGCACAGATAGGCTGAAGCAGGCCTCAGGGAACTGAATCATTGGCAGCTGTGTTGGTTTCCAGACTTCTCAATCCATAAACACCAAGAAGGTCAGTGGGAAAACTCTGTGAGACCTTGATGAAAGAGAAATGTGTGGTCTGGCTGGGTCTGACCCTAGCCCCAGGGCAGTGGACATTCAGTAAAATAGAGGACTTTCAAGCATTCTTGATGAAAAGACCAGAGCTGAATAGAAAATTTGACTTTAATATACAAGAATCAAGAGGAGCATGAAAAGGTAAACAGGGAAGAGAAATCATGTTACTTATTAAAGTTGAATTGTTTACATTCCTACATGGAAAAATGATGTGTATAACCCATGAGACCTCGTTCAGTATTAGGGTAGTTGGAAGAGATAGATAGATAGATAGATAGATAGATAGATAGATAGATAGATAGATAGATAGAGAAAGAGACAGACAGACAGACAGACAGAGAGACAGACGGATAGATAGATAGCACAAAGAGTTAAATATGAAGGGATGATATCTAAAAAATAAAATTAAGGGATGAGAGGGGAATATATTGTGAAAAGGAGAAAGGGAGAGATAGAATGGGAAAATTATCTCACATAAAAGAGGCAAGAAAAAAGGTTTCACAGTGGAGGGGAAGAAGGGGAAGGTGAGAAGGAATGAGTAAACCTTACTCTCATTGGATTTGGCTTAAGGAGGGAATAACATACACACTCAGTTGGGTATCTTACTCTACAGAAACATAAGGGGGAATGGGGATAAAGAGAGGAAAATAGAAAGGAGGGCAGATTGGGGGAGGGGCTAGTCAAAAGCCAACACTTTTTAGGGTCAAAATAGAAAATAGAATAATGGGGGCCAGAATAGGATGGAGGGAAATATAGTTAGTCTTTCACAAAAGATTATTATGAAAGTGTTTTGCATGACTACACCTGAATAGCCTATATCAAATTACTTGCCTTCTCAATGAAGGTGGGTAGGGAGGGAAGAGAGAAGACAGCTTGGAATTCATAGTTAGTCTTTCACAACATAACTATTATGGAGGTGATTTGCATAACCACATATGTATAACCTATATTGAATTGCTTGCCTTCTCAATAGGGGTGGGTTGGGAGGGAAGAAGGAAGAGAATTTGGAACTCAAAGCTTTAAAAACAAATGTTTGAAAAATCATTTTTATGTGCAACTGGGAAGTAAGATATACAGGCAATGGGATATAGAAATCTATCTTGCCCTTCAAGAAAGTAAAGGAAAAGGGCATAAGAGGGGGGAATGATAAAATGGAGGGGAGATTAGGGGAAGGGGTAATCAGAATGCATGCCATCTCAGGATGGGAGGGAAAGATGAGGAGAAAATTTGGAACTCAAAATCTTGTGGAAATGAAAGTTGAAAACTAAAAGAAAATAAATAAATTTGAACCTTAATTAAAAAAAGAATTATTGGACTACTTGAAAGCCATGGAAAGCTACCTTGATATCCTAGAACCAGAGAGTAAAATAGTAATTGAAAGAATCTACCAATCACCTCCTGAAAGAGATCCCAAAATGAAAACTCCAAGGAATATTTATTGTAGCCAAATTCCAGAACTATCAGGTCAAGGAGAAAATACTTCAAGTAGCTAGAAAGAAACAATTCCAATATTAAAGAACCACAATCAGGATTGCACAGGACTTAGCAACTTCAACATTGAAGGACTGGGACACAATATTCTAGAAGGCAAAGGGGCTTGGATTACAACCAAGAATCTACCCAGTGAAACTGAGAACAATCTATTAGGGGAAAAGGATTCATTGAATATTCAATGAAACTCGGGACTTTCAAACCTTTCTGATGGAAAGACCAGACAGAGCTGAACAGAATTCAATCTTCAAATACAAGACTCAAGAGAAACATCAAAAGGTAAAAAAGAAAGGAAAAAAATCATTTTATTCAATAAGATTAAACTGTTGACATGCTACATGAAAAGATGATATTTGTAACTCTTAAGAATTGTATCTCTATTAAGATAGTTCGAAGGAGTCTGCTTAGCGGGTGTGTGAGTATAAATTGACTTTGATGTGATAATAAAAAAATTAATTAAGAGGCAAAAAAAGGATTGTACTGGGAGAAGAGGAAAGAGGGAGATAGAACGGGGTAAATTAGATCACATGAAGAGGCATGAAAGACCTATTACAGCAGAAGGAAGGAAGGGAGTGGTGAGCATTGTGTGAACCTTATTCCCATTGGATTTGGCTCAAATTGGGGATAAGACATACTTAGGTGGGTGTATACACATACATTGATAGAAGGGAGGACAGACTGAGGGAGACAGTGGTCAGAGACAAAACACTGGTAAGGAGGGACAGAGTGAAAGGAGAGAGAAAAAAGTATAAACAGGGGAAAAATAGGATGAAGGGAAATACACAGTAATCATAAGTGTGGATGAGAATGGGATGAACTCACCCATAAAACGGAAGCAGAGAGCAGAGTGGATTAAAAACCAGAATCCTACAGGATGTTGTTTACAAGAAACATGTTTGAAGCAGAAACGCACAGAGAGTAAAGACAAAAGGCTGGAGCGGAATATATTTATGCTTCAGCTGAAGTTAAAAAAAAAAAAAAAGGAGGTACAGTAATCCTGATCTCAGACAAAGCAAAAGCAAAAACAGATTTAATTAAAAGAGACAAGGAAGGAAATTGTATCTTCCTAAAAGGTACCACAGTAATGTATCAACACTAAATATATATGCACCAAGTGGTATAGCATCCAGATTGGCAGAGGAGAAGTTAAGTGAGTTACAGGGAGAAATGGACAGCAAAACTATACTAGTGGAGTACCTCAACCTCCCCATCTCAGAACTGGCTAGATCTAGCCAGAAAATAAACAAGAAAGAAAGGAGGTAAATAGAATTTTACAAAAGTTATATATGATTGACCTCTGGAGAAAACTGAATGGAGATGGAAAGGAATATGCCTTCAGTGGTACATGGCACCTACACAAAAACTGACCATGTATTAGGGCATTAAAAACCTCACAATCAAATGCAGAGGCAGAAATAGTAAATGCATCCCTTTTAGATCATGACACAATAAAAATGACATGCAATAAAGAGCTATGAAAGATCAAAAATTAATTAGAAACTAAATGATCTAATCCTAAAGAACAAGTGAATCAAACCACAAATCATAGAAACAATCAATAATTTCATCAAAGAGAATGACAAGAATGAGACAACAAACCAAAATTTATGGGATACAACCAAAGCAGTACTTAGGAGGAATTTTACGTTTCTAAATGCTTACCTGAATAAAAAAGAGAAAGAGTAGATCAATGAATTAGACATACAATTTTAAAAAGCTAGAAAAGAACAAATTAAAAATCCCCAATTAAATTCCAAATTAGAAATCCTAAACACCGAAGGAGAGATTTATAGAATTAAAAGTAAGAAAATTCTGAACTAATAAATAAAATTAAGAACTTGGTTTAATGAAAAAAATGATAAAATAGAAATTAACCTTTGGCTAATTTGATTTAAAAAAGAAGAAAATTAAATGACCAGTATCAAAAATGAAAAGGGTGAATTTACCACCAATGAAGACGCGAGTAGCACTTGAATAAAGTTTTGAGGGAAACAAGGTCCTCCCCAGCTGGCAAGGTTTGGCATGTGGGCTCAGAAAAGGATTGTTGTAGTTTGGACCAGCCTAACCAAGACAATGAGGCTCTCACCACAAGGTGATGAATATCTTGGTCATAGCAACTCCGAAGTAGCTACTAAAGAACCTACTGGAAATCCCTCCTTGACTTGCGCTCTGTGCTGAACGTGCTCCATGACAGCACAAAGTATACACTTTCTTAATTTATGCCTTGCTTCGACCAGAGGATTGTTGAACAAGATTGTCTCTTGTTATAGATTTCTAAAAATCTTATATGATTTTGGCATCTTTTTCCTCCTTTATGTACCTTGACATATCTTCAGTACTCTTAAAACAGTGTTGCCTCCAGCTAGACCTTTTCTCTGTATATTTATATTGGTTTGGTCTCGTTGTTTTTCCTTTCCTCATTTTCATACACATGGTAGGTGCAATATTGGAGGAGACTCTTTAATGCGGCATTTTGCTCCTCCAAATCAAGTGAGTTTTTATAGTCAATAAATCATTAATGTCAAGGATCTGGTATTCTTTATATCTTTTAGTCAAATTAGTGATGATAAAGATGTGGTTTGCTGTAGAACATCACTTGAAAAACCCTGCTTGCTCCTTTCTACATTTCCTTCCACTAAGAAGTAAGCTCTTTGAGGACAAAGATTATTTTATTTTTGTCTTTGTACATTCAGGATCTGGCACACTGCGCAGCACATAGCATGTACTTAATACTTACTGATTGACTCTAATACACTTATCTCATTTGCCAGTAATGTATTGCAAGCTATTCTCATAAAAATTTTATAAAGATGGGAAAGTAGGCATCTATGCATGGTGTTTTCTTGGATAATATTAGAATTTGGCATTTTCCCCATATTTTTGGTATCTCTTCCTCCTTTAGGTACCTTGAGATATCCTCTGTGCTCTTAAAACTGTTGCCTCCAGCACAGACATTCTCTGTCTATATTTGTTTTAGTTTCACTACTTTTCTCATTTTCACCTTCTTAAGTGTCCTGTCTTTTTTCTCAACAAGCACACTCTGAATTATGACGTTGGAATCCAACAGTGATAGATCGATTGTTCTTGATGGCGAAAAGAGATTTGTAAAAATATTTGCAGATATTTTTCATCTTTCACCTTTGTTTTCCTTCTAGTTTTATCCTTAAATATCCTCTATGTGACTTTGCTTAGCTGGGTCTTTCATCAGACATTCCTTCAAATTGTTTTTCCTTCTATTGTTTCTCACATTTCTATAATGTAATACTGTTCATATTCTTTCATCACCCTTTTCCATAAGATTTTACAAATGAATTTATATGCTAAACTAGTATTTCTGTCACTGACATACTTGCCCCTTTGGCAAGTAAGTCTAGTGTTTGCTGACTATGATGGTTTTAGGGTCACTTGTCATAATGTCATTTGTCAAAATGCCAATTAATATACATCAGTTAAACTTCTGTATGAAATAATCGGTGCCAATGTTCTTTCTTTCGTCCATTTCCCATTTTCTGGCACCAAGTAGTTGTTTACTAAATCACTTTGAAGTCATTTAAATTCTATACCATATTTTTAAAATTTACCTTTATATCAATTTTGATCTTTGCTCTAATAAGTCAATGACTTAATTGTACACAGATAGTTGATTTAATGACTCCCACATTAATAAGGACTTGTTTACTCTGTTTAGATGAAATCAGCATCTACTACTTTTTGATTTTGTCTCTTTTCCCAAATTTTCTTTTTTATTATGAACTTGAGAACCATTAAAAATGAATATTTTCACATACAAAGCACAAAAAAAGAGGATTGTAAAGGAAACTGTTAATCTCTATTTTATACAACTTTTTTTTTAAAAAAAGAATTATTAAATTTAACAGAGTATTTCTACCACAGCCCTGTTTATCTGTAGCCCATTGAACCTATTTCTTGTCTCTTCTATCTATTTTTAAGTGATTCACTGATGCTCTCTCCTTTTTGTTGTTTATATCTCTAGTGCTCCAACCCATTCCTCCACCACAATTCTCCTTCACTCCAATAAAGTCCCTCCCTTGTAAGTGTAATGAAACAAAACAAATTCATATATTGGTCAGGTTTGAACATGTATGTCTTATTCTGTACCTTTAATCCATTTCCTCTCTGCCAAGAGGTGGGATGTATAACTCATCATCCATCTTCTGGAGTCATGACCAGTTACTGCATGTATCAGAGCTCTCTGATCTTTCAAAGCTGTCTTCCTATACGATATTGTAGTCATTGAATAAATTGTTCTCCTGGTTCTGCTGATTTCACACTATGTCAATTCATGCAAATCTTCCCAAGTTTCTCTGAATTTGTCCCTTTCGTCATTTCTTACGACACAATAATATTCCATTACTTGCATATACCATAATTTATTTGACCATTCTCCAGCTGATGGGCAACTTTGTTTCTAGTTCTTTGCTGCAACAGAATGAACCACTATAAATATTTCTGTATGGATGGATCCTTTCCATCTGTCTTTGACCTCTTTAAGATGAAGCATAATTATACATAGAGTGCAAAACTGGGGTTAGGAAGACCTAAGGTAAAATACCACTTCAGGCACTTAGTAGTTGTATGGGCCTAGGAATCAAATGAGATAACATGTAAAAAGCTTTGCAGACCTTCAAGCATTATGTAAGTATCATACTACATGTGTGTATACATTTACACACAAACACACATACTATTAGTGGTATTGCTGGGTTAAATTTTTTCATAGAACAATTTAGTGACTTATGGGATATGATTCCAAGTTGCTTTCCAGAATGATTGAACAAATTCAGAGTTCTACATGTATTCTCCCAAGAATACATTACTGGCCTCTCTCAGCCCCTCCTTCTAACAAGTGTCATTTTCCCTTTTTGTCATCTTTGCCAATCTGATGAATGTGAGACACAACTTCAAATTTCCTTTTTTTGTTTTTCTTATTATTAGTGATTTATACAGTTGTTAATAGTTTACCTTTGTTTTTTGAGAGCTACTTGTTCATATCTTTATAAATTGATCTATTGGAGAATGTCTCTCATTCTTACATATTTGTATCAATTTCACATATATGCATATGAAATTGATTAGAGAGATATCATACCTTTGTCAGAAAAGTTTGCTACCAAGAGTTTTCCCAATTAACTATTAACTTCTAATTTTACTTGTGCTGATTTTGTTTATCCAAAACCTTTCAATTTTACATAATTAATTTTTTTCATTTTCTCTCCTGGGATCCTCTTTATCCCTTGTTTGGTCAAGAACTTTTTCCTAGCTTTAGTTGTGAGAGGTATCTCCTCTCCTGCTTCTAGATGGGAGTGGGAAGGACAGGAGCATGACCTTCCTAAGTATTTCAACCAACACTTTCTCTTCCCAGTCCCTCCCCACCCAATAATTTGTAACTTTAGAAATTATTAACAAGTATAACCTGTGTATCTACTGCTCTACTTCTGGCTCTACTTCAATCTTCAATTGAACCTCAATAATTAATTAACTTATCTGTGGCATATCTTGGCTCAACCTTGTTTACTTGTTTCTCTCTTCTTTGGATCATTGTCTATGTAACACCAGGGGCCATCTTTGGTCATCCTGATGAATATCTGCTCACTGAACCCAGATGGCTCAGGAGGAGAAAGTGAGGTTGTTGACTTTGCACAGCCCTCCCTCACTCAAATCAAAATCAACTGCAAGTCATGTCATCATTTCTCTGATGTCATGGTCTTCTTTGGAAATGAAGGATGAACACAGATAGACCCTTTAGTAACCTCATAATTTAGCTTACTTCTAGGGCGATAAAGTCAGCTCACTTGCTAATAAATAAGACAACTAGTGAACATTTTAAATATAAACATATTTATTACTAAACAGATAAGAACATCAATGGGGCTTCAATCTGAGTTCAGTGACAAGAGCAAACTCACATCAGTAGGGAAATCCCAACAGCCTGCTTACACTGTGATCACTGCTTTCATAACAAGGGTAGGTTCTGCATTCTGATCTGCTGGCTACTCTGCCTGTAGAGTGCTATCTTCTCGATTTCCTTCTGTCTCTTAAAGTTTCTGTCACCTCTACTACATGTAATAATAGTTTTGTGACCCTGCTTTTGGCTAAATTTCTTCATCTCCAAGTGGGAGATATAATATTGAAACTCTTCTTTTTTCTGTCCTAAAGGTGATATTATTCTCTTATTTATCTCCTTACTCCTGGCAGCCCTTTCTCTTCTAGCTCCTCCTGGCTTTTTGCCAGATGTTTTCAGTTCCCAGAATTCTGGGAAAGTGAGGGTTTGGGTTTTTTGTTTTGTTTTGTTTTTTTACCAAAGTCATGCCTGCAGAAGTACATACTCTGTACAACCTTTTTGTCTTCCTCTACACACTTCACAGGAAGGGTGTATGGAGTGAGTTTTCTTCATCTTTCTGTTACATAATCTATTAATAACTGGTCCACATGTATCCCTGACATCATATTTCTGATCTGGGAACTCAAACACCATCAAGTACTCCTCCCTTAAAGTATCTGTCATCCCAAAGCCCATGTCTACTTTCTCCAATGTCTTTTCTTTATCAGACCAAACATCCCCAGTTACTTCATTAGTTTTTCTTATATCAGTGTTTTAAATCTCTTCACCATCTGGGTTGCCTATCTCGAGGCCCATTTGTCAGTCTTTCTTAAAATGTAGAATTGAAAACAGTACTCAAGATGTGGTCTGACTAAGCCCATTCTGTTACTACTTAGTTTGTACCAGCCATTTGGTACTTAATATAACTCCTTGTATTATTTTGAGTTTGTATGTGTACAGTGGGACTATTACTTCCCTTGTTCTGGACATAGAACTCATATTAATGTAGCCTAAGACCTCACGTGAGCTTTTTTTTTTTTTTTTTTTTTTTGGCAGTCATGTCTTATTAAGTCAAGAGCTTGGGATTCTGTGGGGCCAGGAGGGGAAGAGGCAGACAACACAATTTCCTTCCCATCTACTACCATAGCAGGAGTCAGCTAAGCAAGTATTTGCAATTCTGTGTGTGTGTGTGTGTGTGTGTGTGTGTGTGTGTGTGTGTGTGTGTGTGTTTAGGAAGTAGTCTCAGAGTTTGATTAATGTTGATTGGTAGTTGGGACACCAGCCTGAAAGCCTGTTATCATGGAAGGAGAGTCAGTGGTTGCAAGGAAAGAATACTTTTGAAGCATGTTCATGTGAGATTAGAGAGTGAGTCAGTGTGGGTAAATGAAGGTCTGGAGTTTGAGAACCATAACAATGCCAGGTATAATGTGTGTGGGCCTCAGGATGAGAGTAGAGAGAATGGTCTAAGATTGAATATGAATTTTGACTGAGAATGTGGTTTTTGGAGGTGCTTTGAGAAGAAAAATGTAGTGTGACTTTATGGGAGAACTGCTGAGATCTAGTTGCTGTGTCCCCTGAATGGTTTATAATAATATGTGGCCAGGCTTTCACCCAAGCCTGGGGCATTTTTTGTGCCTATATGAGGAAGGAGATGTAACTTCCTTAGATTGGTGATGATTGAATGATGAGTGCTTATTGTGTTTGTCCTTCGTTCTTGAAGAAGACCATGACACCAGGATGATGACATGACTTGCAGTTGACTTTGATTTGTGTGAGAGAGGGCTATGCAAGGTCACCAATCTCACTTTCTCCTCCTGAGCCATCCTGATATTCATCAGGATCACTGGATAAGATCCAGGATGCAATGGGAGACCCTGGCCCTTTAAGGTCTTATAGCATTCTGTCTTTCAAAAAGGGAACTGATGGACTCAAACTAAGACTAAAATGTATCTTTTCTTTTTCTTTCTTGTCTCTGGAAGACTGCTAACATGAATATTTGCTGAATAGCTGTATAAAAGGTGGAATTGGTGGTATAGCTGCTTGGAAGAGATATAAATAAGACTCTAGATCTGTTCAAGGGATATGCATAAAGACTTTGGAATCTGCAGACATGTAGGGAAAGTTGACTCCTCAATAAGCCCCTGTTTTCTAGCTTGTCTGCCTTGACACTTTGAAGGTTTTCTTCTTGGGTAAGACTGTGGACTCTCTCTTAGTTGAACTGAGATAGTGTTTTACTTCAGTCCAAAGAACAATTTTACTCTTCTTTATTTTTGGTCTATCCTAATCTCTACAACTTCTCTGATTTCTGTTTGCTGTTTTGCTCAGACAGATGGCTTTACTTACTCTTCCAGCTTTGTTATTGCCTTCTGTGTAACTTGCATTTGATGGGAAGGAGTTAAGTTGGCAGGTATAAGCTAAGTGTGTAAATGACTAAAGTGAGAGGGAAGGCAGTATAAATGCCTAGGGAAGCAGCTTATGTTTTGAACCTATTGTATAGAACAGAGATACTTGATGGAGGGAAGGAGGCAGATAGATAGAATTCTAGACTGATATCCTTTTTGGAGACTGGAGAAAAGAATGCACTCAATGTACTCCTGGGGCCTATTTGCCTGTCTTTCTTCCCCATTCCCATCTGTAGCTAGCATACCCCCAAGACAGACACTGCTTCAGTATTTCTTCATATTGTTGTGATTTGGGGTACTGGGAACTCCAAAATGTAAAGATATGGGTCTTTCTGAAAAGAATTCAACCTCTGAAATCTTCTTGTTTGTAACTGTGTTACAATAAATATTGATACTTTGACTGAAAGAAGGTATAAGTGGTTGAATTCTTTCCAGGCAGACCCCTGGTACCATTATATTTCCAGGTTCTCAGAACTCCAAACCACAGCACTATCATTAGAGGTGGGATAGACCTCAGAGATATTTATTCATGGCATACTTAAGCCACATTTAGACAACCCAGGTGGACATCTATATTGTACATGGGCACATGGACATCTTACATAAGCAATGAAACATATGATCAGATTCTCTCCATTATTGAATATCTACACTATAGGCATATGATCTCCAGAAGATTTCTCTTTTAGAAGAAAGGTAACTGAATAGCCCAGAGCATTGGGCAATGTGACAATTATTCATTAATATTAATCTTTCTATCAACTGAACCCTCTAATTCTTTTTTTCACTGGAACTATTGCCAAGCTGTGTTTTTGCTGATTTGTCCAATAGAATTTTCAAAACTTAAATATAGAACTTGGCATTTATACCTGTTAATTATTGCATGCATATCCCATGGCCTTGGGGGCCCTAATAAGGGCTTGGCTCTGGGCTCATATGGACCGGGTCCATCCTGGAGGGAGGCCTGATCCCAAAAAGGGAGGGAGTGGGTTTCTTTCTCTTTGGCTCTGCCCCCAATGCTGAGTAACTACAGGGAAACTGCTAAAATAAGGCTTATGTGTAGTTCATATCTAATGTCTCCCCAAAATTTAGGTTGTAATATCCCTCAAGATAAAGTACTCAATGTTGCTTTGTAAAGCTAGAAAAAAAATAACAATGAAATTCATCTGGAAAAACAAAAAGTCAAGGACATAAAGGGAATCCACAAAAAATATGCAAAGAGGGCCCAGCAGTACCAGATCTCAAACTACATTACAAAGCTGTAATCATGAAAACAATTTGGTACCGGTTAAGAAATAGAGTGGTTGATTAATGGAACAGATTAGGTACACAATATACAGAAGCAAATGAGCATAATAACCTGGTATTTGATAAACCAAAGATTCCAGCTAATGGGGCAAGAATTCACTATATGACAAAAAAATGGCTTGAAGAACTGGAAAGTAATCTGGCGGAAACTAGACATAGACCAACATCCTACACAATATACCAAGATAAGCTTAAAATCGGTTCATGCTTTAGACATAAAGAATGATGTCATAATCAAATTTAGGAGACCATGAAAGATATTATCTGAGTGAAGAGTTCATGATCAAACAAGATATAGAAAGATTTATGGGAGGTAAAATGAATAATTTTTATTACATAAAATTAAAAAGGTTTATATAAACAAAAACAATGTAGCTAAAATTAGAAGAAAAGCAGGAAACCAGGGAACAATTTTGCAGCAAGGTTCTCTGATAAAAGTCTGACTTCTCAAATATATAGGAAATAAATTTAGAAGTCAAATTCATAAGAATGAGAGTCACTCTCCCAATGGGTAAATTCTCAAGGGATATAAACAGGCATTTTTCAGAGGAACAAGTCAAAGCTATCAGCAGTCATATAAAAATGCTCTAGATTTTTAACAATTAGATTATTAAATTAAATAAAATTAAAATAATTCTGAAGTACCACCTAATACCCATCAGATTGACTAGATAACGGCAAATGCTGGAGGGAATATGGGAAAACAGGCACACTAATGCACTGTTTATGGTACTGTGAAGTAATCCAACCGTTTTGGAGAACAATTTGGAACTATGCCCAAAGAACCATAAAACTATCTATACCCTTTGACCTGGTAATACTGTATAAGGTCTATAGCCCAAGGAGATCAAAGAAAAAGGAAAAGGATCCATATGTTTATATATATATATATATATATATATATAAAATATATATGTGTATATATCAGTTCTTTTTGTGATGACAGAGAATTGGAAATGGAGGAGATGCCCATCAATTGGGGAATGGAGGAAGAAATGATGAAGGAAGTGGTTTCAGAAAGACCTGGGAAGACTTACATTTTGATCTAAAGCTCTTTGTAGCTCTAATTCTAACCCTCAGACAACGTAATTCCCACATGAACCCATGTAAAAACCAGCTCTCAACAAGCTCAGAATCCAGGAAGTAGAAAATAGGATTTTACATCTTTTTTAAAAAAAATTTATTGATTGGTTGATCTAAAGTGTTGGCCATGCCTATTATGGTAATATATTTTGCATGATTGAACTTATATAACCTATATCAAATTGCTTACTACCTCAGGGAGGGGGGAGGTGAGGGAGGGAGAGAGAAAACCTGAAACTCAAAATTTTAAAAAAATGAATGTTAATAATTGCCTTTACTTGTAACTGGGGAAAAGATAAAATATGATTTGAAAAATAAAGTATTGTCAATGCCTTTTGTTTTTTATATCACAGTCCTTTCTGGATATGCCTGTCTGCTGAACTAACAACTCTCCACCTCAGTGAGCCTTCCCTTGACACAAAGAAGAAAACTATTAAGGAAAACTAACTACACAGAGATAGCCTTCTCTACCCAAATTCCCCACATCTCCGATGAGTGGATCACAGACTGGAAAGGACTTAAGAGATGGCCTGGCTCAAAATGCTCGTTATATATGTGACCAGAGTTCCCACGCAGGTCCACCATGTTTTCCAGGCATGCATTGTCAGTAGAATGTTAGGAGCTTTCTGCGTAGTGTACCCTACAAAACCCTCAGCCTTGGTTTGAAATTGGGTTACATTCAGTTAAAACAAAAACAAAAACAAAAACTGAGTCTTCGAATTGCCCAAGGTCACAAAGTTCTCATTTCTTCTTAGGACCAGCGTTGAAGCTTACTAATTATGAGACCTTAATGGAATCACTTGGCCTCAATTTTGTCATCTAGAAAATGAAAGGGTAGGACTACCTGGTCTAGGAGGGCCCTTCCAGCACTCGATCCACAATCCTATGAGCGTATGACTGTTCATTGTAATTACACAGCTTCTGTCTTATCTTACTGCTTGTTCTCTTGGTTTCTACTATGGTAGTCATTTATAGCCCTTCTTTAGAGCCATAACTAGAAGCCGCAGGATGTGGGGTTTATGGAGAGTCCCTAGCTTGCCGCAGTTATTTTTTTAAAAGAGATTTTGGTTTTGAAGTGGAGGAGTGAGGGGACCCGCAGTGTAACAAGGGATGCTCAGGTCAAAAGTGGAGTTTGTGAGTCTGAGAGGAGAGAACAGATGGGTTGAACAGAGGCTCTGATGGGTAGCCACCACCATCCCTAGGTTAATGAAGGCTTGTCCAAAGCCACCTGGAGAGCAGGTGTCTGCCTCCCCTGTTCCCTGGGGCTTCTTGAAGAACATTTTGTTTTGTAGAGGTTAAGGCGGAGGCAGGAAAGAGTGGGGGCAGATGCCAATACTAGTTCCATCTCCCAGCAGCAGCTGTTTCCTGTTGTCAAGTGGCCTCAGGAAGAGGTGTGTGGGTTCTCACTGAATCTGCTCTGACCACATCTATGTCCTTGTTCACCTGTCCAGAAGGTCATGCTCCTCTAGGCTGAGGATGCACATGAGAAATGGACAATGGAATGGTCAGGAAGGGTTTCCTTCCCTCCCCTCTTCTTTCTAGCCTTACTTCTCTAGCTAACGGCCAGTTCTCTAATTTAGCTTTTCTGTCCCCTTATGGAATATGTGCATTTTCTGCCTCTGAGGCTAGCTGGCTTCTTTACTTCAAGTGTCTCTCACTGCAGTATTCAGATGCCAAAGTGGTTTTTCTAAAGTTCAGGTCTGACCATGTTACCACCCTCTCCCCACCTCAGTAAACTCTGATAGCTCCCTATTATCACTAGGATCAAGTAGAAACTCTTATGCTTGGTATTTAAAGCCCTTCACAACCCTACCTTCCCAGATTTATTATACATTACTCCTTTTCACACATCTTACATTCTGGCCAAACTAGACTTCTTACTGTTCTCTCTCTCTCTCTCTCTCTCTCTCTCTCTCTCTCTCTCTCTCTCTCTCTCTCTCTCTCTCTCTCTGCCTCTCTTTCTCATTCTATTCTCAGTTTTCTGCCTTTGTATTCATTAAACTATCTCCCATATCTGGAATTCACTCCCTCCCCACCTCTGCCTCCTAGAAGCACTACAAAACTCAGTTCAACTTCTGACCCCTGCAGGAATTCTCTCCTGGTCCCCCTATGCTAGTGCCTTCTCCCCAATGACTTCGGATTTGTTTTGTAAATACCTGTTGTCTCACTGGA
This sequence comes from Notamacropus eugenii, assembly GCF_028372415.1. Lineage (NCBI taxonomy): Eukaryota > Metazoa > Chordata > Mammalia > Diprotodontia > Macropodidae > Notamacropus > Notamacropus eugenii. Next base: position 25,903,586 of record NC_092878.1, on the reverse strand, counting down.
TAAAGCATAAGCTCCTTGAGGACAGGGACCATTTAATTGTTGTCTATTCCTCACCTGGTGCATAGCTGGTACTTAATAAATGCTTCTTGGTCCTTTGATTGAGACTTTGCTGATGTCATTCCCCCCAGGATAGGATGTCCTATCTCCTCATCTCCTTTGACTTAATGTATATCTTACCAGGTCTTCACAGGCCCATTTATGTCCCAGCTTTCTCAGGAAACCTTTCCTCATGGTTCCCTTTTCTTGACTTTTGTATCCCTGAAGGAGCAGAGCACCTCCTTTGTACACTTAGGCATGCACTGCTTTGTTTTGTTATTAAATCGTTTTACGTGGGCACATGTTAACCAACAACATTGTCAGCTCATAGGCAAAGATGGTCCCTTTTGACTTTTATACTCTGTCGTAACTGGCAAACTGCTGAACATGTGACATACACGCAGAACTCTCACATAGGCCATCTGGTCCAAACTGCTGGACCCACACAGACTCTGGTTCTAACCAAGGAGCATTTTTAAGGTGATTTACCTATCTTGACTTGTTTTTCCTTACCTTACCTCGGAACTTCTGGTTAGCTAAGTTGCTTGCCATGCTAATAGATACAGGTAAGCAAAAAATATATGTTGTGCCCCTGGTGAACCACCCTGCCACCAGCGTACCTTTCTAAGTTGAATTCCTCTGGTGGCAATTATCCTAAGTGAAATGTGCTTTGGGGAGGGGGTCAGTATTCCTAAAACCATATCTCATGAGCCCCCATGGTATATTAACCTTGTCTCTAAGCAGACAGAAGACATAACTAACTCAAAGGCATTTACTGAAATGGCTCAACAAGAACAGCGGTAATAAAACATCTCCCCCATGCACAAGGGGGTGGACTCTCCCAGAAACATGCAATGTCAATGCAAAGGATGGACACAAATAGAGTTGATAAATTAAGAGGCACATGCCTAGGGAAGACATGTGGTCAGGCATGGACCATATTTCCTAGGACCAAGGATATGCTAGAGCTAGCTCTAAGCAGCTTATGAGAGTTGATTGTTAAATTTTCAGTATGGTAATTTATACTTCAGAAATCAGCAATTTCTACAAATCAGGGATTGATTTATTGTTTTGTTGATTGGCTAGACTTAAGAAAGTATTAATAACAGATTAAATTTAAGTCAATCTGATGATTATAGAATAGTAATAAATTTAATAGTGGTAGTAGCTGTTTTTCAGTTGTTTTCCATGACTACATGCACTATACTGTTCATGGGGTTTTCTTGGCAAAGATACTGGAGTGGTTTGCCATTTCCTTCTCCAGTTCATTTTACAGATGAGGAAACCAAGGCAAATAGGTTAAATGGTTTGTCCAGGGTCACACAGCTAGTAAGTATCTGAAGCGGGATTGAACTCATGGTCTTCTGAGAGCCTTGATATACCCCTGCCTAGGGCCATGTCACATAGACTGGGTGAGCATTTTCTAAGGCCACCCTCATGCAGGTTAAGCTAATTATTTTCCTTAAGAGATATTGAAACATTCCTTGAGACTTGATTGGCTTAGCAGACTGGCTCAGGTTATTGACATGGATTCCTGGTCACCTGAGCACAAAAGACCAGGAGTTGTTCTAGCCTTCTCTCTGTGTCTTCTGACCATGGACATATGTACTACTAAACCTGGGGAAAGTATGCTCAGTTGAAACACAACTGAATCAAGATGGCATCCTCGTGGGATGATCTTATTGAATGTCTTTCCTCTATTACAGCAAAAAAAAAATCTCCTTTTGTTTTTTTTAATTAATTTGTTTTCAGTTTTCTATAATTACTTCCATATATCTTAGATTTTCCCCCCTCCCTACCCCTTCTTCTCCTCTCCCTTCTCCCTCCCTCCCCCAGATGGCATGCAGTCTCATATAGGTTCTACACATACATTCTTATTAAATACATTTTCACCTTAGTCATGTTGAAAAGAAGAATTAAAATGAATGGGAGAAACCATAAAAACAAAACATAATGCAAGAGAAAATGGTTGGCTTCATTCTGAGATCCAAATCCATAGTACTTTCTCTGGATGTGGAAAGCATGTTGCCTCAAGGGTCCATTGAGAAGTTTTTAGGTCCTTGCATTGCTGTGAAAGACTTAGTCTACCAGAAAAATTCCTCACACACTGTGGTTGTTGCTGTGTACAAAGTTCTCCTGGTTCTGCTCCTTTCACTCAGCATCAGTTCATATAAGTCCTTCCAGGCCTCTCTGAAGTCTTCCTGCTCATCATTTCTTATAGCACAATAGTATTCTATTATATTCATATACCACAGTTTATTCAGCCATTCCCCAATTAATGGGCATCCCCTTGATTTCCAGTTTTTGGTCACCACAAAGAGAGCTGCTATAAATATTTTTGTATATGTCAGACTCTTTCCCATGTAAATCTCCTTTTGTTGACTATTGAATGGACTACAAATGCTTTATTTTATTCCAAGATCAGACCTAGTTTGCCAGGAAACTGTCTTGAGTCAAGCTCGAATTGCAACATCAGTGCATACGTGAGGAGGAGCACCTCCTGAAGGGCTGCAGATGTCTTCAGCATTCTCCTGCCAGCCTTGGTCTAGCAGCCTCTGCCAGATGCAGGGCCACTGGACATTGCCAGATGCTGTTTCATGGTTTGCCTAAAGTCATCACTACTTCCAGCCTCAGGCTCAGCTGACATTCTGGCCTAGGTTATTGCTATCCACTTTCAGAAAGAAATAATGTCCATACTGTAGGAATAGCTGGAGTTTCAGCTCTTAGACTTTCCATCTCCTGAGCAAGATCCAAAGCAGCAGACTCCAGATGAACTCTAAAGGTAGATTCTGTTTTAGAGGCTTCTGCTGCAAGAGAACATTAACAGAGGCAGGAGATGGTACTGGAGAAGTGTGTGTGTGTGTGTGTGTGTGTGTGTGTGTGTGTGTGTGTCTGTCTGTCTGTCTGTCTGTCTTTGTCTGTATGGTGGGGAGGAGGGTGGAATGGAAAGAGAAATCATCTACCCTACTCCTTGGTTCATCTCTAGGAGGTAAAAGGAAAAAGTTGAAGACCTAACTTTTTCTTCAGACTCAAAAGCTGGCTAGGTTGCTTTTTTTTTTTTTTTAAATCAGATGTTCTCATGTCATCCAAGCTGGAAATATCGTGTCATTTCAATCATGACCCTATTTGAGGTTTTCATGGCAAAGATACTGGAGTGGTTTGCCACTTCCTTCTCCAGACGAAACTGAGGCAAACAGGACTAAGTGACTTACCTCACACAACTAGTAAGTGTCTGAGGCTGGATTTGAATTCATGAGGATGAGAATTCCTGACTCCAGGACCAGCACTCTATCTACTGGCCCACGTAGATGGGCTTGGCTGCAAGTGTTGGCTGCAACCTCCTGGGGGCATGATCCCAATACTGATTGATCAGCAGAGGAGTTTCACCTGCTCAGTTTTCCCCACCTGGGCTAGACTGCCTCTCCTCAGGCAGCCTGGTGGCCCCCTCTCTCTGAGGCTCAATACATTGGTGACAAACTTAGGGTGGACACCTATCAGCTCAGAACTCTTAAACTCAAGTCATCCATCAGTCTCTGCCTCCTCAGTAGTGGGAATTACAGGTATTTATGCCACCACAATGTAATGGGAGTTAAAAATCTTCTCTGCCCATTAATAGGTCTCAGATGGGATTTGATTAGGGGAGGTTTATTTCCTATGAAGGCCCACTTGATTGCTTATGAGTCACTGGGTCATGCCCTCCAGCTCTGAAAACAGTATATATACTCCGAGGTCAGGTTTTGCTTTGGGATTTAGTTTTTGGAAGAAGGTTTGTGTGCCAGATGAGACTCTGGGCAACTATTTTAAGAAGACCTTTGGCTTTGAAAACCCAGGTGTTGGCATTTCTCTCTCATGTAATGATGTACGTATTGCCTATCGGCAGGCAGTTGGAAGCCCTGTCTGTTGGTCCTGCTTGCATTTTCTCTGTGGGTATATGTGTTTGATTAAAGTGATTGTTGACCCCTTGAAAGTTGCTTTCCTTTTGGAAAAGCAAATCTGAGAACCTGTGCAGCAGGTGCCCTGTGTATGCCGGGATGCTTACTGCTATATACACCTGGCCTTAGGATGATTTTCCAAAAGCTGCCAGAGGCATGGCTGATCCAGCCACCTTCACTAACAACCAAGGCTTTGTAATTTCATGAGGCTGATGGAAAAATTTCTTAATGTTCTGTTGTTGAGTGGTAGGAAAAATCTTTACTATGAACAGACACATCTTCCTCCTTTATACCCTCTTTGCAAATTAAAATCATAGATATTTATTTGGGACAGAGGCAGTTGGGTGGCCCAGTGTGCTACAGAGTGCTGGGCCTGGAGTTAGGAAGACTTATTTTCCTGAGTTAAAATCTGGCTTCAGACACTGACTATCTGTGTGACCCTGGGCTAGTCTCTTCACCTTGTTTGCCTCAGTTTCCTCATCTGTAAAATGAACTGTAAAAGGAAATGGAAAACCACTCCAGTATTGTTTCCAAGAAAACCCCAAATGAGGTCACATGAAGAGCTGGAAATGACTAAACACCAGCAACAAAAATTTGGGACAGAAGCAATTGTTAAAGGAACAAAAACAATATTGGTCACATTTCCTAACTGCTCCTATTCTATGTAGTTTAGGACTCAAATGCCTCCAATCTCACCCTCTGGTAGTGAAGGTAGAGGCTTGATCTTTCTCTGTAGATGGAGTGTTCTGGCCAAGCCTGGGACTGAAGGTCTCCATGAAGGGTCAAGTGCAGGAAGGATGCCCTCTTTCTCTAGACAATCTCTCTGCCCTGCCTGTCCTTATCTTGCAACTTGTAACCTCAAGCAAGTTCTCCTCTTGGCTTACCTGGGGCCTTCCCTGCTGTCCACTCCACTGCTGCTATCTCCTTGTTATACCTGAAGCCAGGACGCTTCATCTCCATCCTCTGTTTTTTTTTGTTGTCATGAACTCCATCTCCTCAGTGATAAAGTTTATCAAAAGCTCATAGACATGGAAGCGGCCTCAGCAGTCACTGTCTTTTTTTTAATAGATGAAAAAACTGAGGCTAAATGACCTGCCCAAGGTCACACGGGTCCTAAATAACAGAGTTGAGATTTGAACCATGTCTCCAACTGCACATCTTGCATTGTATCCTGTCACCTCTTCCCCTGTCATTTGAGAATAGTTTTTTTTCTGACAGCTTCTGGGAAAACTTCTTTAGTTATCATACCAACAGATGAGCAGGAGTGACTTTCCAGCCTCAGTGGAAGGTGGGTGTGTAGATGTGTATGGGGGCGGGGGGTGTCCTTTCTAGACATCAGACAGGAGCAACAAGTTTTTCTTCTTCCTGTTAGGTGGGGAGGGGGAAGGGAGTTATACAAAGCCTTCTGTCATTTTAAGGAGCTAATTAATGGCTACTTTCCATAAATCTTGACTGAATTTGATTGATGCCTTTCTTGGTGATGCAATATTCCTTTGATTTTTCCTGGCTGAATCTCATGCAGCAATCTTCACCTTTATGAATTGGGGGATTGAGGAGAAACAAGTGGGACTTAGGGTATCCACACTTCAGATTCTCTTCTGAGCAAACCTGTTGCCTCATGATCGGATCCCAGTCTCGACTTCTTACCTTCTAATGAAGAGTGAGGGCAGGTTAGTTCTGCATTGACGACCTCACCCACAAAATCACAACAGGTGAGATCATGACTATTAAAGCTAGTGAAATAACTTCTGTGAAGTCATATTATTAATAAGGAGTGGCAGAATTAGAACCCAAGTCTTCTGGCTCACAGGTCAGTTCTTTTCCCATTGCACTGGACTGGTTTCTCCAGGTATCAGGAAGGTTTAATCTGTAGTAAGGTATTAAAATATACTGGCTTGCATGTCACCTATAAAAAGAAAGGCTTCTCAAGAGGGGACAGAAGCCTTTCAAAAATAATCGTCCAATAAGGAAAATCTAAGAAAGAGAATTAGGAATGATGGGGGAATTTTTATTCCCTGAACTTTTTCTGGCCTTCGGTTTGTGATTTTTTTTTCGTAACCCTATCATTCTTCTTTCGGGACTCAGGTTCCCTTCTTAACAAAATATCAAGGAGAGAAGCCCAGACATCACTAAAATCTTGCTTTTTTTCATCTAACTGAGGATTAGTGGAGGGATGGGAGAGACAGGAGGAAGGCAGTGGGGATAGTAGGGTTAGGGGGTGGGGTGAACAGTAACCTTGGCCCTTCAGCCCACTGCTTTCCCCCTATTGTGAAATGGCATTGAAGTGAATCCAAACAGGAAGCTGCTTCCTCTGGCCTCTAATCTGAAGTCCAATGACTGAGGTGTGAGAATGGGCCCTTGATCTGCCCCATTCCCCATGAGAACTCTGGGACCGAAGGGGATGTCCCAGCTATATCTGAGAGTACCAAAGAAACCTTTTCCTGACCCCGTGTTTTTATCTGAGAGAGACAGAGAGGCAGACAGAGACACAGAAGGAGACAGAGAGGGAGAGAAACAGAGACAGAGAGTCTCAACTGATCATGAGAATTCTGTGCCATAAGCATTCCTACCTCACTGACTTCCTTGCGGGTAACTGGCATTCTCACCAGGACTCAGGTCTAACTCTGACAAAGATGCCTCCCAGGGGATCCTTAGTAAGGCAAAAGCTCTTGTGTCTGCCTTGTTTCCCTCATCTAAAAGCTGCATTTGCTGATCTCACAGACTAATGGAGGAGAGTTCTGGGGACTAAAGACTTGAGGGACTAGTGGTGTTACTCGCATATGAAAAATGAATCAACACAATTAGGGCAGCTAGGTGGCAAAGTGATTAGAGTGCCAGGTCTGGAGTGAGGAAGACTCATCTTTGTGAGTTCAAATCCAACCCCGGACACTTATTAGCTGTGTGACCTTGGGCAAGTCACTTAACTTGATTTCCTCTTCAGTAAAATGAGCTAGAGAAGGAAATGGCAAACCACTCCGATATCTTTGCCAAGAAAACCCCAAAAGGGATCACAAAGAGTCAGACACGAGTGAACAATGACAAAAATTACTTCCTTGTGACTACAAGTTAAGAACCTGGAATGGTTTATTCTGTGACTACGGATAGGTCACTTTACCTAGGTAAAGTTTAAATTTTGAAAACCTAAACACAGTTTTGCAAGAGGGCAGTCCTCCAGCCTATGACCCATGTCTTTCCTGTCCGGTACCCCACAAATACCCTTTTCAAGCTAGCTGGGGGAGAGGAGACCTTTCTTCTGTGAACCTCTCACACTGAAGAACTTGCTTGTGTTAATTATGCCTACCTGGATTGGCTGTAGTTGGACAGAATCGCAGCATCTCAAAAGCCATCTGGTCCAGCCCATAACTAAATAGGACATCTCCCAGCATCCCCAGGAAAAGATTAGCCAGTTTCTACTATATTGGACTTTTCTAGTTGTTTGGAAGATTTCCCTTTAAATCCAGCTGAAATGTACATCCAGTGCTTCTACTCATTGTAGTAGTTCCAGCCTCTTTGCCTTCTGCTTATGTTTCTGGCACATAGTAGGTGCTTAATAAATGCTAGTTGACAATCACTTGATTGACTTTTATACGTCAAGAAGTTGTTCAATTATTTTTCAATCGCATCCAACACTTTGTGATGTTCATGGCAAGGATATTGGAGTGGTTTACCCTTTCCTTCTCTAGCTCATTTGAGACAGATGAGGAAACTGAGGCAAACAGGATAAAGTGACTTGCATAGTGTCTCCCAGTCAGTGTCTGAGGCCAGATTGGAACTCAATAAGATGAGTCTTCCTGACTCCAGGTCCAGCACCCTATCCACTGTGCCGGCTAGCTGCCTTTAAGTCAGAAAGGCCTGAATTCAAATCTAGCTTTAGGTCCTTCCTAGCTGTGTGACCTTGGGCAAGTCACTTAACTTCTGTTTGCCTTGGTTTCCTTATTTGTGAAAGATGATGAGATAATATTTATAAAGTGCTTTGCAAATATTAGAGCTTTATATAAGTTAAAGCTTTGGCTACCACCATCATTATTATTATAATTACATAGGGGAAGGAACAAGAATTTCCATAGCACCTACTATGTGCTGGACACTATGCTAAGTGTTTTATATGAGAAAGTAACCATCTGGACCTCCCCACTTTGCCTTGTCTTTCCTAGGCTGAGTGAGTAAATGAAATCATATCAGGATAGAGGGAAACCTGTCCTGGGGTGCTGTTGCTTGATTTTTACATATGTAGGTGGAACAGGAGGTCACCGAAGCATCTTTTAGAGGGGGCTGAGGATCCCCTTTAAATATCTACCCTCTCCCCATGCTCAAGCATTTGAAATTTCCCCATTCATTCCTTTGGATTATCATCACCTGGTCAAAAGCTGGGGTAAAAATGCAAATATCTCTGGCAGGGGTAACTTATGGAGAATCCTATTTCATTAACACCTTAACATAAGTTCTGGGTTTGGAGTCAGAGGAGCTGGGCTCCAAACCAACTCTGCCCCCTACTACCTGGGTTGTCTTGGACAAGCCACCTGTTAAATGAAAGATTCAGACTAGATCAGAGAGAGACTGACAGACAGAGACAGACAGAGATGGGAGAGATAGAGAAAGAGAGACAGACACACAGAAAGGAGACAGACAGGGAGAGAGACAGAGACACACAGAAACAGACACAGAAGAGACAGAGATGGAGAGATACAGTGAAGACAGAAACAGAGAGAGAGACAGAGATACAGAGATGGAGAGACAACTAGGATAAAAAGATAGAAATAGAGAGATGCACAGAGACAGACAGAGAAAGGAGACAGACAGAAATGGAGAGAGAAAGAGAAGACAGAGAGATAAAGACAAGAAGAGAAAGATAGAGATAGAAAGATAGGGAGAGTCAGAGAAACACACAGAAATAGACACAGAAATGAGACAGGCTGAAATGAAGTTTCACCTGATCATGTGTTATAGACCCCTCTGACAATCTAGTGAAGCCAGGATGATATTGATAAGCACAAAATAAAATACATAGGATCATGAAAGAAATCAATTACACCGAAATACGGTGATTATATCTATAGACCAAGGTCATGGACCCCAGGTTAAGAACAAGTGAGCTAAAAGACTTATTAGGTTCCTTTCTAAATCTGAGGATTTGATTAAATTCAAGAAATATCTATAAACATTTACAGCATGCAAGGCCCAGAGAAGCAATTATTGCCCAATGCCTAGAGATCTAATTTCAAAGTTAGGAGGCCCTGGGTCCAAGTCTTGCTACTGGCCATGTAACCCTGAGTGAGTTCTGAAATCTCTCCAGATTCTGGGTCAGTCTTTAAGACAAATACGTTATAGGGTAAGCATTGATCTGCATTGGCAGTGGGAGTTCCCTTCTACCAATGCAATCACAGCTTGGGTCCAAAAAGATGTGCAAGAGGGCAGTTGTGTGGTGCAATGGATAGAGTACTAGCCTTGGAGTCAGGAGGACCTGAATTCAAATCCAGCCTTAGACACTTATGAGCTGTGTCACCCTGGGCAAGTTAATTAACACCAATTGCCTCCTAACAAACAAGCAAACCAAGGAACTGAGGATAGATGGATTTAGCTGGAAGATACAGTTAGTATGAGGAAAACCAGTGTAAAATAGACTGAGAAAGTCAGATCAAATATCTTGAGGTGGAAGGGACCCTGGGGTTGTTTAATTAAAATCCTTCATTTTACAAATGGGGAAACTGAGATGCATAAAAGTTAAGTGACTTGTCCAGGGTCATCCATCTAGCAGAATTCAGACTGAAGCCATTTGATTCCAAAGTCTTTTTCCACTGTACCAGATGGCATAAGGAAGGGAAGGGGGAGAGCTTAAACAGCACCTGGCACATTTTTACAAATATTCCATTTGATACTCATAACAATCCCAGGGAGATAGATGCTGTTACTATATCCCCACTTTACAGCTGAGGAAACTGAGGCAGACAAAAGATAAATGACTTGCCCAAGGTTACACCGATAGTAAGTGTCTGAACCTGGATTTGAACTCCAGGCAAGCATGGTACAACTGCCTCACATATAGAGAGGATAACTAGAAAGGAACCAGAAAGCAGAAGGCCTTACATTCCAGGCTAGGAAGTTTGTATTTTATTTCAGGCTGTCAGACCCATGCCTTATATAGCTTGTTTTTCAGATCTGTATAGAAAATTGGATAGGCAGGACAGAGCAGTGGATAGAGGGTCATTTTAGAATCGTCTGTCACTTAACCTCTGATTTCCTCAGGCAATTCCCTCAGACTATAATTTCCAGAGAAGTTACCATTCTATGTCAGTGGAGAGTTTTTAGCCCAAAAAGAAAAAGGATGTGCATAGGATCATAGATTCAAAGGTAAAAGAAACCCCAAAGGCCATTGAGTCTAACTCTTTCATTTTATAAATGAGGAAACCCTGCAGTTAAGGGATTTGTACAAGGTCACACAGGCAGGATTTGAACTCAGGTTATCTGATTCCAGGTCAAGAGCTCTTCCTATTGCAAAATAATGTGTTAGAGACTGGAGATATTATGGATTGGGAAATCAATTCAGAGAGGACAATAGTCCAGACAAAAGTGGTCATGAGGGCTTGAATTAGGTTGCTGTAGGTCTAGAAAGAACGAAGATGAATTTTTGTTGTTGCTAAGTCACTTTTCAGTCATGTCGGCCTCTTTGTGATCCCCTTTGGGGTTTTCTTGAGCTAGTGGAGTGGTTTGCCATTTTCTTCTCCAGCTCATTGTATACATGAGGAAACTGAGGCAACCAAGGTTAAGTGACTTGCCCAGGGTCACACAGTCAGTAAGTGACTGAGCTGCATTTGAACTCAGAAAGACAAATCTTTCTGATTCCAAGCCTAGGGCTCCATCCACTGTGCTACTTAGCTATTGGGCTAGAAAGGAGATGAACATAAGAGAGATAATATAGTCTACAGGATTTGGAAAGTGTAAGTTGGGGGAAGAGAAAAGGAAGGGGAAAGTCAAAGATGCTTTCATAGTTCCCAGCCTGGGTGACAGGGTGGATGAAATCAGAAAGTTGGGAGGGGAGGTATGCTTTGGGAGGAGGGTTGTAAATTCCCCTGGAGATATGTTGAGTTTAAGGTGCTGGAGAAAAACCCAGCTGGAGATGGAGTGGAAATGGAACTCAGGGAAGAGATTGGCATTGGCTATATAGATTTGGGAGCTACCTGCCTCGGGGTGATAATTGAGCCCATGGGAAGGGATGTGATCACCAGGGGAGAGAATGTAGCATCCTATCTGTTTCCCTCTGCATTCCCAGGTAAGATCAGGGCACTGAAGAAGTGAGCGTTTTAATATCTTCAGGGAGGGTGAAACATAATTTTGTTAGTAGGGGCCACTGCCTTAGGACCACAGAACCACAGTGGGCATTATGAGGACAATGGAAGCCTGTGAGGGAGAAGGGTAGATGTCAAAGGGAGAAAAGAGTGGGTAGAAGAGAGTGTGCTCAATAGCCCTCAGCTATTTTACGATTTTGATTAAGACTGATCCTGCTTGTGTACTGAATGTCCCTTGTAATAAAAGTACTGGAACTTGGGAAGATGAGAGTTCCTGTGTACCCCAGATGAGGCTGTGCTTGGATTGTAACTATTTATTTTTGATCCATCCTCTAAGAAGGGAATTGGGCTTTTTGGAAAGATGCACCAGAGGGACAAAAATTATTAATATTTTAAAAAATAAACTTTAATTGATATCTTTTATTTTTGTATCAATTTCCTTTCCATGCTAGAACTCCATCCCTCATAACAAAGAACTAAAAAAGAGACAATTAATACAGGTCAGTAAAATCTACCAATATATCAAAAAAGGCTGACATGATTTGCGGTGTTCTACCTCTACGAAGAAGCAAGGGGAGATGCTTTCTCATATTTCTTCTTTGGGGCCAATTGGTCATAATTGCCACAGCATTTGGTTTCTTTTCTTTTCTCCTCTTTTTAATTCCTTATAGTAAGGGATAGCCCTCTGGGAAGAGAAAAGAGAGGGGAGAGGGACACACTAGGAAGTGTAGGGGCTATAAAAGTAAAAGACATTAATACACTTTATGTATAATTTATATTATATATATCTTTTTATATATGTATGTATACAAAACACACACATATATTTGTTGTGCAGTTGTGTGTCCAGTTCTTCATGACCCTGTGGACCAACTGTACATGAGATTTAATTGGCAATGATACTGGAGTGATTTGTTGTTTCCTTTTAGGCAGGATTAAGTGATTTGCCCAGGGTCACACAGCTAGTAAGTATCTGAGATCAAATTTGAATTCTGGTTTTTCTGACTAGTTCCAGTGCTCTAACCACTGCACCACCTACATACACATCCTTACATATACACACACATATATACACATATGGAGAGATCTATATTTACTTTTATAGCTAGCTATATTTACATCTTTAAGATAAGATATTTGTAAAGCTCTTTGCAAACCTTAAAGCACCAGGCAGTTAGGTGGTACAGAGGATGGAGTGCCAGGTCTGGAGTCAGAAAGACCTGAGCTCAAATCTGACCCCCAACACTTTCTAGCTGTGTGACCTTAGAGCAGTCATTTAACCTCTGTTTGCCTCAGTTTCCTTATCTGTAAAATAGGAATAATAATAGTAGCATCTGCTTTGCCAGGATGTTATCAAATGAGATGATAATTATCTGTACTGTACTGTATGTACCTGATATACAGTAAATGCTGTTATTATTATATTAATCTCTGTCTGCTTTAATTTCTTCAGTCATAAAATGAGGATGATATCAATAGTACTTACCTCACAAGGTTATAAGACAGTCAGCTGGTGGGTCTGAAGGCAGTAAAACTAGTCTTCCTGAGTTCAAATCTGGCCTCAGACATTTACTAGCTGTGTAACCCTGGGCAAGTCACTTAGCCCTGTTTGCCTTCAGTTTCCTCATCTGTCAAATGAGCTGGAGAAGGAATGGTAAAGCCCGCCAGTATCTTTACCAAGAAAACCCCAAATTGGGTCACAAAGAGTCTGACAGGACTGAAAACGACTGAACATCGGAAGGTTTATTGTGAGGATCAAATGAGATGATATTTGTAAAGGCTTAACAAGAGTGCCTGGGACTTAGTAGGTGCTTAATAATTGCTTGTTCCCTCCTCTTGTTCCTCTCTATGTACATGGCAATGATCACCGTCTCTTCCTATAGCTATACGTAAAAAGGATACTGGCAAACTGGAAAACATCCAGAGGACGGTGAGCCGGGTGGTGACAGACCTTCAGACAATGCGGCGTGAAGATCAAATAAATGAACTGAGGATGTTTAGTCTGTAGAAGAGGAGCCCTCAGGAGGGGATGGAGTAGCTGCCTGTAAGTATTAGAATGGGTGTTGTAGGAAAGAAGAATTAGATTTGTCCTGCTTAGCTCAAAGAAGAGAACTCGAAGAAATGGGTGGAAGTTGCAGAGTGTTAGACTTCAACTTGTCACAAGGAAAATGATTGGAGCTGTCCATAATTGGAATGGATCCCCTTGGGAGCTGGACACTGGTGATCTGAGAAGGAAGCCTGGACCCTCACTTGCCAGCTCTGTTGTAAGGCTGCCCTAGGACTAGAGGCTAAGGCTGCTTCCTCTGTCTGCTCCCCTCCTTGCTCATCTCCCTGATGGCTTATTGCTTTGGCTCAAAAGCTGCTGACTCCATGCAAGAGGCAACCATCATACCCACAACATTCTCTGACAACTGTTTCATCACTTTTTGTCTTTCCATTCTCATATTTGTGGACATTGTGTATAATGTTATCTTGGTTCTATCTCCTTCACTTTGCATCTGTCCATATAAGTTCTCCAGGGCTTCTTACACTCATCATTTCTTAAAACAGCAATATTCCATTAGGGGCAGCTAGGTGGTGCCATGGTGCCCAGTGCCAGGTATAGAGTTAGGAAGGCTCATCTTCCTGAATTCAAATCTGACCTCAGACACTTCCTAACTATATGACCCTGGGCAAGTCATTTAACCCTGTTTGCCTCAGTTTCCTCATCTGTGAAATGAGCTGGAGAAGAAAATGGCAAAGCACTCAGTATCTTTGTCAAGAAAATCCCAAATGGGGGTCATGAAGAGTTGGACACGATTGAAGCAACTAAACAAATATTTCATTACATTCATATATCACCACCAGTTATTAAGCTATTTATTCCTCATTTGAAGGGAATTTACTTCTTCTTATCATCCACTGTCATCAAACTGTCTTTTTTACTTTCTGTGTAGGACATGCTGTTTCCTGCCTCCATGACTTTGCCTGGGCAGTTCACTCTCCTTAGAATACATTCCTCCTCACCTCTGTGTCATGTCCTGGCTCTCTTCAATGTTCAGTTCAAGTTCCACACTTCCAACAAGAGGTTCCTGATCCCACCCCCCATTATTAATGCCCCTTGCCAGCTTTGTACATCCTGAATATTTATCTGCACACAGATAACACTATTACATTCTAAGTAAGCTGTAGGAGGACAGGGACCATTTATTTTTGTATTTGTACCTCCATTACCTAGCAGAGTACCCGGTATAGAGTAGTTGCTTAATAAATATTGGTTGAATTGAATTCTGGACCTTTTCTTGACCATAAGTTGGAATGGGGCACAGAATTCCAGACACATTCAAAATTCCAAAAAAATGATTAAGACAGTAATTCTCTCTGTAAGGTAAATGAGAGAGACTCAAGGAGACAGAAGAGCCAAAAAATCCATTCTCATTGCCTGGCAGGCGGCTCAGCCTTGGGCTGTTTGAGCATGTTGGAGTCACCCGCTTGGTCAGAGCGTCCTCTGCTGTCACTGGAGAGTGCTGCAGGTAGAATCCAAGGAGGGCCCTTTAGTAGAAAGTAGAGACAGAGTGCCCTTGGAGGGATATACTTCTCCCTTTTGTTTTTGCCATCCATTCCCATCTTGGTTTTGAAGAAAGGACAGACTGGATGAATTTCCCATCATGCCCAGGTGAAATTTTTAGTTTCTCTTTTCTGGAGAAACATAGGGAAGTCTAGTCAGTGCAGTGAGAAACCATTGTCCTTTGGACCAAAGGCAAAGCATGCTACCCAACATCGTAGACAGATGATGGTCTCAGAGTACAGAAAGAGATACACATTTTTGAACATGGCCAGTGCAAGAATTGGTTTTTGTTGGCAGTGCAAATTTATAACAAGATTTTTCTTTCTTTTTTTTCAATGAGGGGAAATAAATGAGAATGAGATTAAATAAATGCTTGAAAACTAGAAGAAAAAAAGATAGAATGTAGGTAACACTTTAGCACAATAGATAGAATGCCAGGCCTGAAGTCAGGAAGACTTATCTTGCTGAGTTCAAATCTGGCTTCAGATACTTACTAGCTGTGTGTTCCTAGGCAAGTCACTTAAACCTGTTTGCCTCAGTTTTCTCATTTATAAAATGAACTAGAGAAGGAAATAGCAAACCACTCCAGTATCTCTGCCAAAAAAACCTCAAATGGGGTCAAGAAAAGTCAGAGATCACTAAAACAACTCGATAATAACAAAACACTTTAGGTCACAGGGCAAATATAATTTTAGAGCTGAAAGGGCCTTTTGGGGTTACCTAGTCAAACCCCAAATTACAGATAAGAAGACTGAGATCCTGAGAAATTAAGTGACTTCCTTAAGGTCGCACAGTTCTTTCATGGCAGAGACAAGACAAAAACTTAGTCCTACTGATTCCAAACTTCTTGGCATCACACTGTATGTCTTTAGCCATGTCTTTAGTTGAATTTTCATCCAAGAAATCTGGGAATCCTGACAATATTATTTCATTTGCTGGGGTCCCAGAGTTCCTGGAACTATTTTCTAAGCCTTCCAACTATTAAATGGAGATGTTAGACATGGGAAATATATATTCACCTGTTATGAGGAGATAAATCCTTGACCTCTGAATAAATTTAAAAAATAGACAGATGATTAAGATGGATAGATAGATAGTTTATTAAGTGCCTATTGTAACAATGTGTTCCAGAAACCATGCTCGGTGAAGAAACTTACAGAAGGAAGCAAGACAGTTCGTGCTCCTGTCCTCAAGGAGCTTGTATTCTAATGAAGGAAGATAATATATGAAGGGGAGTTGGAAAGGATAGTGGTTGATGGATGGATAGTCTGGAAATAGTAGCCAAGAGGTGAGACGGAGGAGTGGTTCCAGGCAAGATAAAGTGAAAGCTCACCTATCAGAGCCCAGGGTGGTTCCAGGATAGAAAACTGAGTTTCTTGTATGAAGAAAGGAGGGGAGTAAGGAGGTTATAGATGATGGGTAGAGAATAGGTAGCTTCAGAAATACATTAATCAGGTTTATTAAGTGATTATAATACATGGAATGCAAATACAAAAGCAAAGACAGTCTCTCCTTACAAGGAGCTTGTTTTTTTATAGTAATATATTCTAAAAGGGCAGACAGTTAGTTTAGCGGAGTGGTAAGCTAAGAGTGCTATATGGACCTAGAAAGTTTCAAAGATGATGAATGGGACCATAGGGGAATAGAGTGACACATCACCTCGAGGGCAATGGCACAGCTGATTTGATCTTAGTCCCTGAACTGAACAGGGAAGAAGAGAGAGGAGGCAGTTGGGCATTGAATGGATAGGAAGGGACAAAGAGAGGTAAGACTAAGACTTTCCTGAAATAGTGGACAGAGCATTCCCGGCAGAGCCAGTCAGTACTCCTAATTACAAAGGAGGAGGCTGAGGTAGATTGCCATCAACATCAACCACAGTCCAGATGGCTGTAGTGGTCTTATGACTTTCCAGTCATTAGCCAGCCCCAGCTCTTTTTCTCTTTCTTGTTCTGTAAAACTGTGAACCTTGTTTTCCACTTCTGAGATTTCAATTACTATATTATTTGATGAATGATTGACAGACAAATTGATGGATGGATAGATCAAGAATTAGAAGATACAGGTTTGAAACTTAGCTGTTCCACTTAGTAGCAATAGGACCTGTTCTAGACTTGGAGTCAGGAAGACCTGAGTTCTCATTCTGCCTCAGACATGTAAGCGTCTTAGCTGTGTGACTCTGGGTGAGCCACTTAACCTCTCTGTTCCATAATTTCCTTCTCTGGACAATGAGAGACACTGAACTCAAAGGTTTCTCTGGTCTCGCTCAGCTCTAAATCTGGGATACTATGATCTATGAAATCACCTCTTTTCTCATCTGTAAAATGTAAACAATAACCTTTGCATTTTCTGTCTCAAAGGGGCTTTGTTAGAGTCAAATTAAATATGTGTGAAATGTTTTATAAATTGTGAATCTATCTATAAATGTGATTCTTATTATTTATCTTTTGATGGAATTAAGATAGAAACAACCCTGAGACAAGCCTTGATATTATTCTTTTACATATGATCATTTGAGGACAGTTGCACAGGTGGATAACATGACACTTTTGTAATGGAATTAAGGTTTTTGGAGGAAAGCTCATCTTCTGAAGGCTCCCTGAAAACTCCTTTGAGACCGCTCCAGTGGCAGATAGGATGATGGGGATGTCATGGTTCTCCAGGGATTTTGATTTCTTCTCTTAGACCTCAGCTTTGTGAAAGCTTCTCATTCACCTGGCTTGGAGATGAGGGGCATTTGGTGTGGAGACATCAAAATGCTGCTGCTAAATTTTTAGGGCTTGATGTTTTGCCCAGGTCATTGTGGGCCACAGCTTTGTCTGTGAGGGTGGTTTTGAGTCTGGGACGGTTTGTTTATTGAATCCTCAAGGACATTTTGAGGTCTGTTTTTGTAGCATGGAGTCTTGCTGTCTGTTGGTTTATGAAAGATTGTGCTACTTCTGACATGTAATTCTAGCCATCAGGCTCTGTCTTGCTAGATATTCAGCAGACAGTAAATTTTTGCAACCTGCCATGATACGTTACATAGACTTTACCATATCTTACAGTAATTCTACACATGCTACATAGGTTCTAGGATATCTTACAATAATAATAGCTAGCATTATATGGTGATTTAAGGTTCACAAAGCACCTTGCATATGTTATCTCATTTGATTCTTACAACAGCCCTGGGAAGTTAGAGCTATTGTTATCCTCACTTTACAGTTAGCCAGTTAATGAATTAAGCACCTACTATAGACCAAGCATTGTGCTAAATGCTCAGGATACAAAAAGAGGCAGAAGACAATTCCTGCCTTCAGTGAGCTCACAGTCCAGTGGGGGAGAAAACAAGCAGGCAAATATGTACAAATTGTAAACAGGATAAACGGAAATAATTAACAGAGGGAAGGCATTGGAATTAGGAGTGGTTGGGAAAGACTTCTTGTAGGAGGAAAAATGTTAGTTGGCACTTGAAATAAGCAGGGGAAACCAATAGGTAGACATGAGGAGGAAGAGTGCTCAAGGTATAGGGGACATTCAGAGAAAAGGCTGAGAGATGGAATTTTAATTGAGGAGACAAGTGTCACTGGATCCAAGAGTCCATGGAGGAGAGTAAGATAGAAGAATGAAAAGGTAGGAGGTGGGGGGAGGTCATGTTGATATTCGAATGTCAAACAGAGGATTTTGTATATGAGCCTGGAGGTGATAAGGAGCCACTGGAGATTACTGAGTATGTGTGTGGTGGAGTAACATGGTCAGATTTTCCCTTTAGGAAAATCACTCTGGCAGCTGAATAGAGGGTGGATTGGAGAGGGGAGATACTTGAGATGGGCAAACCCATTAGCACCAGCCCAGATGTGATATGATGAAGGCCTGTACCAGAGTGGTGGCTCTGTCAGAGGGAAGAAAGGGGGCATATTTGAGGGATGTTGCAATGTGAAACCAACAGGCCTTAGCAATAGATTTGTTATGGGGGAGTGAAAGGTAATGAGGAGTTGAGAATAGACACCTGGGTTTTGAGCCTGGGGGACTGGGAAGATGGTGGTGCCTTTGACAGAAATATGGAAGTTTGGAAGGGGAGAGGGAATGGTGAGGCAAAGATAATGAGTTTAGTTTGGGGCATGTTGAGTTTAAGATGTCTAAGGAACATCTGGTTCAAGATATCTAACAAGTAGTTGGAGATTTGAGACTGGGGGTCAGCAGAGGGGTTAGGGCAGGATAGGTAAATATGATCATCACCAACATAAAGATGATAATTAAATCCAAATGAACTGATGAGATCACCAAGTGAAGTAGTATAGAGGGAGAAGATGAGAAAACTGAGACAGACAGAGATGAACTGACTTGCCCAGGATGACGCAACTAGTATGTGTCTGAGGAAGGATTTGAACTCATATCTTCCTGATATGAGGTCCAATCATCTACCGGCTCTTTGTGTAGCATGGGTACAGAGCATCCACAAGTATTCTGTGCTTGCTTACAGCTGACCATATCTACCCCTCAGCACTGGGATGCTTGAGGAATGATAAATTCCCTGGTAGCTTCTATCCATATGGTGACCCAGTGCTGAAGGGGCATGGTGTCTTGGGAGACCTGGCCAACTTTGAACAACACTTTGGTCCTACTCTGGCCTTGTGATAGTGGCTATCAATTAAAAGAATAGATGAGCAAGGAGGGAAAGGAGAAATAAAAGCATAAATGGGGGGGAATAGGATGGAGAGAAACACAGATAAGAATCATAACTGTGAATATGAAATGACTAATGTGAAAATGTGTCTACTAAGAATGTATATGTAGAGCCTTTATCAGATTGGGGAGGGGAGGGAGGCAGAGAAAATTTAAAATTCAAAAATTTGTGGAAGTGAAAGGTAAAAAATATAATTAAATAAATTAATTTTTAAAAAAGAATTAAATTTTCCTTTATAAAAGCTTAAAAAAAAGGGAGAGATGAGCTTTTCACTCTGTCTTGTTCTTCGATTCTTCGGAAATCATCCTGTAACTCAGGGAGGTGGTGGTGAGTGGGGTAGTGGGAAGGCCTAGTAGTCCCTTTCTATTTCAGCATCATGGAGACTCTGCCCTCAATGTAGCATGGTCAGGGGACCCAACTTGCCCCTGGCTGCTTGCATTTGCCTTTTCCACTTTTGTATTTCTTTTTTCCTGGTATTAGGTGAATGAATTTCTAACCTGAGCTGGATTTGTCCAGGGTTGGAGGGGACTGTAAGTTTGAGAAATCCGGATGTTAAATGACCTTGTGCAAGTCAATTGCTCTATGCCTCAGTTTCCCCATCTGTAAGAAGGGTATAATGCTTCCTCACAACAGCCCCTGGAGTCATTCAAAGCACTTTGAAAACCTCAAAAGAGAATTGGAGGAATGTAGTGGAAAGAAATAGGTAAAACTTAGATTAGCCTTGGAAGTAAAGGGAGTAGCAGGTAAGTGGGGTACAAAGTAATGTGGTGTAGTAGCTTGGTGGCTACTTTTTGTAGTTACTTGATAGTTCCATTTTAGATAGAGTGTTGTGCCTGGAGCCAAGAAGACTCATCTTCAGGAGTTCAAAACTGACCTCAGACACTTACTAGCTGTATGACCCTGGAAAAGTCATTTTATCCTACTTGCCTCAGTTTCCTCTTCTGTAAAATGAGCTGGAGAAGGAAATGGCAACCCACTCTAGTTCTTTGCTAAGAAAATCCAGAATGGGTTCACAAATGTGTCTGACACAACTGAACAAAACAAGACAGATTACTGGATTTGGACTCAGAAGGCTGGGTTCTAAGCTGAGCTCTGCTATGTGCTTCTAGGGTGACCTCTGCTTTTCTTATCTGTAAAATAAGGAGGGTAGAACTAGATGATTCTTAAGATCTTTTCCACTTTAAAATTTTATTATTCTGTGGTTCAAGGAAAGGTGTTTTTTGGTTTTTTGCTTTGTTTTGAAAGTATCAGGAAGCATGTGAGCATGTTTGCATGTAGATGGAAAGGAGCCAATGATGCATGATTTAGAGGGGATGATGACTGCTGGAGCATGGAGACAATATCATGTCATG
Source organism: Notamacropus eugenii (assembly GCF_028372415.1). Classification (NCBI taxonomy): domain Eukaryota; kingdom Metazoa; phylum Chordata; class Mammalia; order Diprotodontia; family Macropodidae; genus Notamacropus; species Notamacropus eugenii. Next base: position 25,882,770 of record NC_092878.1, on the reverse strand, counting down.
AGTAGGGCACTGGACTTGGAAGTCAGAAGATGTGAAAGGAGAGAAGGAAAAAGCATTTATTAAGCACCCACTATGTGCCAGGCACTAGGTTAAACCTTTTTTTTTTTTTAAACAAATAGCGTATTTGATCCTCATAGCAACACGTGTAAAGTAGCTGCTTTATGATTTCTGTTTTACAGTTGAGGAAACTGAGACAGAGAGAGGTGAAATGACTTGCCCAGGGTCACATGGCTAGTAAATGTCAGAGGCTGGATTTGAACTCAATGTCTTCTTGACTCCAGCTCCAGAGTTTCTTATCCAGTGTACCACTGCCTAAAGGACATGAATTTAAATTCTATTTCAGATGCTTATTAAGTGTGTGACTCTAGGCAGTTCATTTAATCTTTTTATGCCTCAATTCCTTCATCTTTAAAATGAGGGAGGGCAGAGGATTGAACTTAATGACTTCTAAGATTTCTTCATGTTTTCAATCTAAGATGCTATGAAGAGGCTGAAGTTATGCTATGTTATGTTATATTATGTTATGTTATGTTATGTTATGAAGAGGAGTTGAGATAATAATCTTATGTAGTGTTCGTAGATGAAGGTGCTAATTTAAATACAGCAAACTATCTTTAGCTCAGAGAAATTAAATGACTTGACTATGGCCACTTGATATAGCCGGTGACACAGTGGATAGAATGCTGACTCTGGAGTCATGAAGACCTGAGTTCAAATCCAGCTTCAGACACTTACTAGACGTGTGACCCTGGTCAAGTCACTCAACCTCTATTTGCCTCAGTTTTCTCAACTGTAAAATTAAGGTAATAATAGTATCTACCTTGCAGCATTATTGTGAGGCTCAAATGAGAGAGTATTAGCTTTTTTAAAAAGTACTAAGCACACAGTAGGGCACTTAATAAATGCATATTCTCTCCCCCCTCCCCAAAGCTAGTCTCAAAGGGTGGGATTTGAGTTCAGACCTTCCAGGCTCCAATTCTAACACTCCCTCAACTACTCTAGCTGTTATATGTTTATAGCATTTCTTAAAAAAATGTTAATGAACACACATCCATTTTCTATACCTCTCCCTTTCCCCTCTTTTCTCCCGCCCTCCCCCACCCCAACAAAGAAAATCCAAACCCTTGTAACAGCTATGCAGAGTGAAGGAAAACAAATTCCAGCATCAGCCTTGCCCAAGCCACACGTGTTTCATTCAGTCCCCTGAATCTGTCACCTCTCTGTCAAGAGGAGGGTAGCATGTATTCATAACATTTCCAGGTGGGACTTGGAATCCATTTTCCAGTAGAAATAAAACATAACGGATGCTTCGTTTCTGAATTACAGGTTAAATAGACCTTTGTGGGTTGGCCTGGAAACCTAGCAACACTTCCTCGTGACATTGTTTCCATGTAAAATGTGCTAAATTTCTGGAACAAAAGCTGGAAACTGCTTGTAGTTTAAAAAACACTGAAAATTCTATCAGCTAAATTTCATTTTAATCTTACAAATTTATTGAATAGTTCATGCTAACAGTGGACAAGGAAAGCACTGAAAAAGGAAAGTCATGCCTAACCCCCAATCTTTTTTAATCTTTTAGCCTATATCTTATCCTTTAAAAATGCATATGTGTTGGCTAACAAGTAGCAACACTGATTTTGAGGCTGGTGTCTTCTTTTCACCATTTGCTATTGATGCAAGGAAATAACCCCCACATGGACAGTGATGGATACAGAAAAGAAAGGAGAAAGCCTATTTCACAAATTGGATTATCTGTTCAAACTAGATAGTAGCTTTAAGCTACTAAATCTTAAATCCGTACTAAGACTTTTGGGACACTCTATATTTAGCCTAAGATACCAAAGATGTTATCACAGGAAACAAACAAAAAGCTGGAATTTTAAATCTACCCTATTCAGTTGGGATGGATTTAAAATATCCCAAATATCCAGATTTTCAAAAACGAAATTATGTGTATAATCTAACCAATAGACCAAGTTATGCAGCGTTAGACATTCTGGTTTTACTGTACCTGCAGGGTGAAAAATACCCCAGCAAAAAACAAAATCTAAAACATACAGTTATGTGTGTGTGTGTGTGTGTATATATATACACACACACACACACATACACACACAAATACACACATATATTTGGTGATGGAAGGGAAGGCAACAGTAGAGGAAGAATACCATTGCAACTGTTTGTGCTATGGTTAATCAGCTTTGAAAAAAGTATTTTTGATATCTTGCATTGGCTTATCTCTACATGTTAAAGTCCCTTGGTAATAAAAGGGAGGCAGTGACTTGAAGGACTCAGGGACACTGGGTACAGAATAAGATGCATTAGAGTAATTCTAAGGAAGTTTCTTTCCCTTCTGTGAACGGTTGGTTTTATATTTTCAAGGAAAGGGAGAGTTTTTTCTTCCCAAAGGAAAGTGGTTACTTGACTATTCAGTGGCTGCTTAAACTATAGGGTGGCCTTGGACACAACCCAAAGGATACAATTATGGTGGAAAGAAAACTGGTTTCAGAATTAAGGGCTTCTGTAAGATTCTCTGCTATGTAACAGCTGTGTGATCGTGGTCAAGTCACTTAGTTTCTCTGAGCTTTGGTTTCTTCATCTGTAAAATGGATGTAACCTGGTTGTGTGACCCTGGGCAAGTCACTCCCAGTACTGTGAAGGGACTCTATAGGACATAAATTTTGGAGCAGTTGCATTGGTAGAGGTGGTTTCCTCATTTGGGAGTTGCCAACATCAATGAAATGACAAGTGTAGGACAAAAAAAGGGTATAATAACACTTGTATTGTAGACAACATGGAACCAGCTGGGGATCCAGGAAAGTCTGGATTCAAGCCTTTTCTCTGTGCTAGTGTACTACCTTCTGGTTGTTTAGTTGCATCCAACTCTTCATGACGCTATTTGGGGTTTTCTTGGCAAAGACATTGGAGGGGTTTGCCATTTTCTTCTGTAGCCCAATTTTACAGATGAGGAAATGGAGGCAAACAGGTGTAAGTGATTTTCTCAGGGTCATACAGTTAGTGAACATCTGAGACCAGATTTGAATTCAGGAAGAAAAGTTTAACTGACTCTAGGCTCAGCACTGTAGGCCCTAGTCACTTAGCTGCCCTCTGACCTTGGATTATTGATTTCAGATATTACTTAATCCCTATTGTCTCAGGCTGTTTGGTTGGTTGTTGTCCTTCGTCTTTGAAGAGGACCAAAATGATATTACCATTGTAAAGTGAAATTTCAGTGTATCCATCTGTGGCTGATCAAACCAACACGAGCTCGGCATGCTCTACCACAGGTTGGACACAGATAGTCCATGTGAATATTTGGGGTAGATGTCTCAAATTTGCGCATCCTGCGTTTACTTTGCGCTGTCTCAATTTTGCTTTGCTCAAAGAGCACAGCACTTTTTCTTATGTGGGCACGCCATGCTCAGCATTCCTGTGCCAGTGTCTCCCATGTTGCACAGTCAAATCCAAAGTTCTTTAGAGACACCTTGAGAGTATCCTTGTATCGTTTCTTCTGGCTACCATGTGATCATCTGCCCCATGCAAGTTCTCCATAAAATAGTCTTTTTGGTAAGCGTATGTTTTGCATTCGGACAATGTGGCCAGCCCATCAGAGTTGTGGTCTCTGAATCATAGTTTGAATACTTGGCGGTTCAGCTTGAGCAAGGACTTCAGTGTCTGGTACCTTATCCTGCCAGGAGATCTTCAGAATCTTCCTAAGACAGTTCAAATGGAAATGATCCAGTTTCCTGGCATGGTGCTGGTAGACTGTCCACGTTTCACTAGCATATAACAATAACATCAGCACAATGGCTCTGTAGACCTTCAGTTTGGTAGTCAGTCTAATACTTTTTCTCTCCCAAACTTTTATTCGGAGCCTCCCAAACACTGAGCTAGCTCTAGCAATGCATGCATTGACCTCATTGTCAATGTGTACGTCCCTGGAAAGTACACTACGAAGGTAAGTGAACTTATCCACAGCATTCAGAACTTCTCCATTTGTTGTAACCAATGAATGGTTCCATGTATGAAGAGTGTGGTGGTGGTTGATGGAGCACCTGTGTTTTTTTGGTGTTAATTATTAGGCCAAAATTAGCACAGGCAGCAGAAAATTGATCCATACTTTGTTGCATCTCAGCTTCAGAGGCTGCATTGAGTGCACAATCATCTGCAAACAGAAACTCGTGCACCAGCACTCCCTCCACTTTGGTCTTGGCTCACAGCCTTTTCTAATTGAAGAACTTACCATCAGTACGGTAGTTGACCTTGATGCTGTGTTCATCCTCATTGAAAGCATTTGTCAACATGACTGAAAACATCATGCTAAAAAGCATGGGAGGAAGCACACAGCCCTGTTTCACTCCATTGGTGACTGGGAAGGCACAAGAGCATTGTCCATTATCCAGAACCCGGGCAAATATGCTATCATGAAATTGGCATACAATATTGATGAACTTCTCTGGGCAACCAAATTTTGACATAATTTTCTATAAGCCCTCATGACTAATAGTGTCAAAGGCCTTGGTCAGATCTACAAATGTTGGGTACAGACCTCTGTTCTGCTCCTGACATTTCTCCTGGAGTTGTAGAGCAGCAAACACCATATTGACTGTTCCTTGGCCCTTTCTGAAGTCACACTGGCTCTCAGGTAGATGAACATCTTCCAGGTGAAGGATCAGCTTATTGAGGAGGACTCTAGCAAGAATTTTGCCAACAGTGACTAAGATAGAGATCCCCCTGTGGTTGTCACAGGACAATCTATTCCATTTATCCTTATGGAGATGGACAATAGACTCATCCTTGAGCTCCTGGGGGATAACCTCCTCTTGCCATATAACCTGGAAAATTTCAGTAAGCTTTTGTATGAGCAATGGTCCCCCTACCTTGTAAATCTCAGCTGGAATAGAATCAGCACCAGGTGCTTTGCCACATGAAAGGAGCCTAATGGCCCTCAAAACCTCTTCTTCAGTTGGAAGTTCAGCTAAGGAGGGGTTGACTTCAACCTGAGGTAAATGGTCAGTGGCCTCAGCATTGATTGATGATGGTCTGTTGAGAACACTATGGAAGTGTTCAGCCCATCTCTCTAGGATCATGTCCTTATCACTAATCAATGTGGCTCCATCAGCACTGAGTAATTGTGATGTATCATAGGTTTTTGGTCCATAAATAGCTTTCAGCAATCCAAAGTACTTTGGATTGTTACTATCAGCATAAAATTGAATTTCATCTGCCTTCTTACTGAGCCAGGAATCCTACATCTCTCTAAGCTTTGCTTCAGGCAAATGGATGCGTCATTGGATCATTGAAAAAGCATTATTAAATGTTAGAGATAAAGATGAGAACAATTTCTATTCTCAAGGAGTTCCCTTTACAATAGGGGAAAATGATACTTATGGGATGGTCCAGCTGAAGGCCAAGGTCTCCCACTGCATCTGGTCATCTCTAATCATACAGATCTGTATCTGGACACTGGGCACAGGTGGCTCTGGAGGAGAAAGTGAGACTGAGGACCTTGCATAGACATCCTGCACTTAACTCCAATTCACTTGCAAGTCATGGTGCCACCTTCCTGATGTCATGGTCTTCTTCAAGAAGGAAGGACAAACAACAAGGTGGAAAGGTCCAGTGGTTCTTGGGGTGCATCTACCAGGCAGATGGTAATACATTTTTTTTAGCATCATTTCCACTGATCAAACCACATCTGTTTTTAATGTGAACTATTTGATAGTGTCAATTTTTTGGGTCTTCAGGAGCTGTGGCTCCTGAGGGGCCAAGGTTGTAGCACCTACAGAGGAAATCACCAGGTAAGATGTCAAGGGGGCAACAGTTTGGCTGGAAGCCGAACAGGTAGCCTGTCAGGAGAGGGGAGCCTTGCTGGACCTCTTGTATGCAGAATCCATGGTAGTAGTTTGGCCCACTTGGCTTATGCCAACTCCTATCTATCCCTCAGGGCACCTTGTTACTTCAGCTAGACTAGCTTGCCTACCCTGTGGCAGTTGGTTTGCAATGTTATTGAAGGGGAAAAGTATCTCCATAGCAGTTGCTGATGGTAGAGACCAGTGGCCTCTGCTATTTCCAGGATTCTCAGGCATACACTCTACACTGGAAATTTTGTACACATGATAATACATGTCTAGACTACAAAAATCTCAAACACTTGTCCTACCTACCTGGCAGGATTCTTATGAGGAAAGCTTTGTAAACCACTAAACATTACTTAAATTGGAGTACAACCTGTGTGACCCTGAGTAAGCCACTTAACCTCTGTGGGTCTAGATCCCATAATGTTAAGTATTAAGGAATGGAGAAGGGTAGGGAATTTGTACTTTCTAATCCTCTCCTCTATTAACCCTCGCTCCCTGTCCTCATTGCCACTACTTTCATTTAGGGCCTCGTTACCTGGCTCCTTCCAACCTCCTCTTCATGGAATTCCTTTTTCCAATTTATTTTCATCATGGTGCTCATAGTTATCTTTTCTGACTGTGCATTCTTAAAGTTCTACAGTACCTTTTTATCATATGGCAACTCAAATTTAAAAACATCAACAAGGCTTTGCAGCCCATTACCAGGGAAGCTTGGACTAACATTCACCACAATATAGTAGCATCGGAAAGCACCTAAAGTTTGTGTTCAGCCTTCCACCCATGTAGGAATCCGTTTGAAGGCCTCCTTAAATGGTGGCAGTCTGCCTCTGCTTGAATGCTTAGGAAGATGAGAAGCAATCCTCACAAAACAGCCTGCTTCAGTTTTGGACAGTTGGAATTGTTAGAAAGTTTTTCTCCCTTTTACTTAGCTAAAATTGTCTCCCTTGTAACATCCAGCTACTGGCTTTAATTCTGCCCTTTACAGACTTTTAATGCTTTCCTCGTGTGATAGCCCTTCCCATGTTTGTAGACAGTTGTTATGTCTCCCTTAAGTATTCAGGTTAAACAGCTCCAGTTCCTTCAACTATTTGCCATGTAACATGGTTTTGAGTCCCTTCACCAACCTAATTAGTTTCCTCTATTCCCTTTAAAGTGTGGTGCTCCAAACAGAACATAGAACTCTAGTTATGGTCTGACCACTGCAGACTAAATTGGGCCTGTTATTACTAGCTTTGATCTGGACGCTATACTTTCATTATCCCTCTCTCTCTCTGTCTCTCTCTGCCTCTCTCTGTCTCCTCTCTGTCTCTCTCTGTCTGTCTCTGTGTCTCTCTCTCTCTGTCTCGCCCCCCCCTCTCGTCTCTCTCTCTCTTTCTCTCTCTCGTCTCTCTTGTCTCTCTCTCTCTCTCCTCTCTCTGTCTCTCTCTCTCTATCTCTTTCTCCTCTCTCTCTCTCTGTCTCTGTCTCTCTGTCTCTGTCTCCCCCCCCTCTGTCTCTCTCTCTCTCTCTCTGTCTCCCCCCTCTCTTTCTCTTGTCTCTCTCTCCATCGTCTCTGTCTCTCTCTCTGTCTGTCTCTTCCCCCCCCCCCCCCCCTTGGCTCTCTCTCCTCTCTCTCTCTTTAGATCGGGTCCCAGACACTTACTAACTATGTGACCTTGGGCAAGTCATTTAAATGTTGTTTCTCTCAGTCTCCTCATCTATAAAATGGGAATAATTATAATACCTACCTCCCCAGAGTTGTTGTGAGGATAAAATAAGATATTTCTAAAGTACTTTGTAAACCTAGAAACATATAAATGTTTTGTTCAGTCTTTTCAGTCATATCTACCTCTCCATGACCCCATTTGGGGTTTTCTTGGAAAAGATACTGAACTGGTTTGCCATTTCCTTCTCCAGCTCATTTTATAGATGGGAAAACTCAGGCAAACAGGGATAAGTGACTTTGCCTGGGTCACACAGCTAAGTGAGTATCTGAGACTAGATTTGAGCTCAGAAAGATGAGTCTTCCTGACTCCAGAGCTTGCACTCTATCCACTTCGCCACCTAGTTGCCTCATATAAATGCTAGCTATTATTAATAAGCACGTAGCCTGAAGCTACATTTTTTTAGCAGCCATATCACTGTTGACTAACATTGAGGTTGTAGTCAACAAAAATATTGAAGTATTTTTCAGATGCAATACTATCCAAGCAGGCCTCTCCCATCTTGAACAGTTTTTTATTTTAACATAAACCTAGGATTTGACTGGCATCAAGGTTGGATTTGATCTGTCTTTCCAGTCTGTCAAAATCTTTCGAGGTCCTGATTCTGTCATCCAACAGATGACATCTCCTTCTCTGTTGTGTCATCTATAAATTGAATGAGTGGCTTCATTCAAGTCCTTAATAAAAATGTCAAATAAAATAGGGCGGAGGTCAGATACTTAGAATGTGCCACTGCACTATGAACTCATTAGTCAAGGCTCTTGAGATACGGCTCTTCACCCTGCTATGAATCAATCAGATTGTCTGTATTTCTGGGTCTTGTCCACGAATATATCTGTATCAATGAGATGCTTTGTCAGATGCCTTCTTGGCATCTTGATGGATTTAGGACATACATCTCAACCTCCCATCTCCTCTGCTCTTATGTGAACACTCCATTTGTCTCAGGCATATCTGCTCAAAGTTCCCTTAAAATATTCAACTCTCCACTCAGACTAATAAATGCTATGAGTGCACAGAGGCGAAAGACTCACTGAATCTCTGTTTTTGTCGATTCCTCAGGGGCCATCTAGTTCAAATATTCTCCATTATTTTTACCAGTTTCTAGATTCCTAAATTCTCTATGCAACCTTTCTGGACTTGTAGGAAGAAAAAAGGCAATTGTGCATAGCTGTGGTGGCTAATAATCTCCCTCTCCCCCCAACATAGGCATAGTAGGATGAACATGTTAAGATGTTAAAAAGAATTGCTGGCAATGATGGTGACTTCACTAGTATGCTCTTTTCCTAGTCTGTGGTGGTGGCAGTAATGGTGGTGGGAATATCTGTAGAAATACAGGATTTTATATTTATAACAGCATTTTCTTTTGTGGTGAAAAAAACTTGTAAACAGAATAGATGCCCATTGATTGGTCAACGGCTAAACAAATTGTGGTACATGTGATGGAATATGATAAATACAGAGAAACGTGGAAGGATTTATATGATCTGATGCAGAGTAAAGTAGACAGAGCCAAGAAAACTCCCTCTCTCTCTCCCTCTCTCTTTCCCTCTCCCTTTTTCCCTCTCCCTCCCTCTCTTTCTCTTCTCTCTCTCCCTTTCCCTTTTTCCTTCTCCCCCCTCTCTCTTTCTCTTCTCTTCTCTTCTCTTCTCTTCTCTTCTCTTCTCTTCTCTTCTCTTCTCTTCTCTTCTCTCTCTCTCTCACACACACATGCACACACACACGCATACATACTTACTTTTGTCATTCATCATTTTCAGTGATGTCTGACTCTGTGACCCTATTTGGGGGTTTTCTTGGCAAAGATAGTGGAGTGGGTTGCCATTTCCTTCTCCACCTCATTTTATAGATGAAGGAACTGAGGTAAATAGGGTGAAGTGACTTGCCTAGGGTTACTCAGCTAGTTGGTGACTCAACCTAGATTTGAGTTCAAGAAGATAGTCTTTCTGATTCCAGGCCTGGCACTGTCTCTACTGTGAAACCTAGTTGCCCCTATACAGCTGACAATATAAATGGAAGAAACAAAATAAAAAGTGAATGTGGCAAAATTACAAAGAACAAGTATGGCCCCAAAGAGGAAATATGAGAAGAGAGTCTTACCCCATGCCTTTGCAGCCCTGGGAGGTGCATGAGTATGTGCCCTTTGCAAATATTTTCAGCCTTTTAAAATTGATTGCAGATCTTTTCTTTTTTTTTCCCTTTTAAAAATATTAATCATATGGGATAGTTCTCTGAGAAGGAATGGGTTTGGTGATGTAGGAAACAAAAAGTATCAATGCAAATTAAAAAGGAAAAAAAGAAATACAGCCTATTAATAATAGCTAACATTTATGCAACACTTTAAGGTTTACAAAGCGTTTCTTTTTAACAAATATTATATCATTTTATACCCACAATAAATGGGTAGAGATAGATACTATTATTATCTCTATTTTAGAGATGAGGAAACTGAAGCAGATATTAAGTGACTTGCCCAGGTCACACAGTTGGATTTGAATTTGATATTGGATTTGAACTCAGGTCTTCTTGATTTTGTGAGTACTCTATCCATTTTGACTCCTAGATGATGGACCTTGGGCACAACTACTAAAGCCCTTGCATTTTCCAGATGAAGATACTGAGGCCCAGAGGCTAAAGGCCTTGCCTAATCAAGGTTATACAAGCATTCAAGTCTAGGTCTGTTGATTCCAAATGTGGTGCTTTTTCTGTTTTGGTTGGAGTTTTGTGGTTAGGAGAGAATTGGTTTTGTTTATAGGTGGAAGGCAAGGGACTACTAGAAAGAGAGAAACTGATGATATGGGGGAGATGAAAATAGATAGAGCAAAGAACATTTTATGAATTTTTTGAGGGTAACGGCTATGTTATTTTTCACATTTTATCTCCAGTACTTATCACTGTGCCTTTCATATGCTAGGCATTTCTTAAGTGTTTCTTGAATGGAGCAGTTCAATTAGAACTAGTGAGGAGAGCAATACCTAGAAACCGGGCCAGTCAGACACATGTCAATGGCACAAAATTTCCATATAAGATTCTTGGGTATCAAACCTAAAACCTGGTTAGGGAGGATGCCTGAATAAGGATGGAAAAAGAGAAGGTGAGATTTTTCCTTATCCACATCCCTTGGGCAGTTTTTCCTTGTCTCTCCTTCCCTTCCCACCCTGTCATAGGAACGACCCTTCTTCCTGGGCTCAGGAGGAGAAGTGAGGCTGGTGACCTGCACGGCCCTGCCTCCTTTCAAGCAAAGTCAAGTGCAAGTGATGTCATCATTTCTCTGATGGCATGGTCTTCTTTGGAAGGACAGCACAATAACGCTTCTTCCCTATCTCACTCCTCCTTTCCCTTTTCTCTTTCTTCTCCCTTTTTCCTTCTCTCCTCCCTTCCTTTCTGCCGCCTTCCCTTGGTCTTCCCTGCCCTCCTCCCTCTTTCCTTGACCTCATGCCTTCCCTCTCCACTTTCCCTTTCCTCTTCTTTCTCCTTCTTCCCTGCCATTGCCCTCCTCTCCCCCTTCCTTCCTCCTCCTTCCCAGCACGCTCTCCTTTTCCTCCTCTCTCCTTTTATTTCCTTCCCAGGTCTCCCCCATGTACTCCTCCCCCCACCTTCCTTCCCCTCCTCCTCTTGTCCCAGCTCCTTCTTTCACCATCCCCTCCTCTTTCCGTCTCTTTCTCTCTCCTTCCTTTCTGGCTCCATCTCAGCCTTCGCCCTTCCCTCTCTCATCCTCTCTCTAGCTTTTCCCTTTCCCTTCTTCATCTCAAGACCTCTCCTTTCCCCTCCTCCAGAGGGGAAGGAGGAGCAGCGGGAGGGGGCGGGGACTTAGAAGACACGCCCCTCTAGGGCGTGGCCTTACGGGTAATGATAAGGAGGGAGGGACAAGAGCCATGGGCGGAGGCGGGGGAATCGTTCGGTAAAGCGGAAGTCCCGCCTCCCCCGGAGAGGCACATCCGGCTCCGGCCCTCCGGCTAGTGGTGACTGAGCGAGCGGACGCAGCCGGGGGGCGGAGAAGCTGGGATGGTGCTGCTGGAGAGCGAGCAGGTGGGGGCCGGGCCGGAGCTGGGGGCGGGGGTGTCGGGGGGCGGGGGCGACCGGCGGTGTGAGGTGGGTGGACGGAGCAGAGCCTCGCCCGGGGTCTGGGCCTGGCCGGGCCAGAACCGAGCCCGAGCCCGCCGGCTCCCGGCGTTGGCGTCATGGGGCCGCCTAACGGGAGCCCGGGCCGGGCGGGTTGTTTTCCAGTTCCTGACGGAGCTGACCAGGCTCTTCCAGAAGTGCCGGTCGTCGGGGAGCGTGTTCATCACCCTGAAGAAATGTAAGGAGTGTCCGCTGTCCCCGGGGGAGGGGAGGGGGCGCGGAGGAGTTACGCATGCGGGAAACTGAGGCACTGCCGCCCAGATTAGCCTGCTGGCCCCTAGAGGCCTGGCTAGCCCCGTTAGAGGCCTGGCTAACCCCCTTGGAGGCCAGGCTAGCCCCCTTAGAGGCCTGGCTAACCCCCTTGGAGGCCTGGCTAACCCTCTTAGAGGCCTGGCTGGCCCCCTTGGAGGCCTGGCTAGCCCCGTTAGAGGCCTGGCTAGACCACTTAGAGGCCAGGCTAGCCCCCTTAGAGGCCTGGCTAACCCCCTTGGAGGCCTGGCTAACCCTCTTAGAGGCCTGGCTGGCTCCCTTGGAGGCCTGGCTAACCCCCTTGGAGGCCTGGCTAACCCTCTTAGAGGCCTGGCTGGCCCCCTTGGAGGCCTGGCTAGCCCCGTTAGAGGCCTGGCTGGCCCCCCTTGGAGGCCTGGCTTGCTCCTTGGACCTGCCTCTTCACCTCCCTGGGCCCCATAAGCCCGAGGATTCTCAAAATCATGCTATTAAATGCACAAAATAAAATACATAGGATTATGAAGACATCTAGTTATGCTGAGAGGGGGAATCGGTGACCTCCAGAAATCTGTGCACCCCCCACCTTAAGGACGACCCCCTCAAGCTCCAAGTCCTCTGTCCTTGCCAGTCCTGGAGGGAGCGCTTGGTGTGGGGTCCTCAGCAGTGAAACCCCGGGCCCTGCAGCCCTAGAGCTGCGCTTGGCTGCACAAGGGAAGCCGTCACCTCTGTCTTTATATGATTTCCCTTATGGAGCTGGACCAGGATCAGCTGGGGCTGAGATGCCTGGGTTTTCAGCCACTGATGTCCCCTCAGTTCTTACCTGTTCTCCCAGGGCTCCTGCTTACCTTTTTCTACCTTTTCCTTTTTGTTTCCGTTTACACGATGCCTCTCCCCTAGGGCAGAAATTTTTAAGGTCTTCATTTGATTCTGCCATCTCCACTTCCTAGTTACTGAGTAAAGAATTAGCACTTCTGGCACAGTATGGCCACATTCCTGAATTGGAATGGTATTAACCATCCCAGCCCTGAGATTTTTGTTTTGACAAGAAGTTTTTCTTCTTTAACGCAGATGATGGTCGGACTAAACCCATTCCGCGGAAAGGGTCTGTGGAAGGCTTTGAGCCTTCGGACAATAAGTGTTTGCTGAGAGCTACTGATGGGAAAAAGAAAATCAGCACCGTGGTGAGCAGCCCCTCTGGGAAGCTAGTTGCAAGAGGAGCATATTTGTATCTTAAAATTGGAAATGTTCAGGATTTTGAGGAGAGGAACTGTCAGGTCCATAGTTTGTACCTATTACAGTCTTCAAGAAGTGTTCACCATTCAGTTATTCAGGGATCATTTAGGTATGACATAAATTACAGTTTGGTTTGTTTCTCTGCCACCTTGTACTGCCTGCAATACCAGGAAAGTCAGTAGAGAGGAAGGTGAAATGAAATTTCCACTTTGCTTTCCCAAAAGTTTTGTGGGGAAGTAGAGTATCTGTACAAGTACTTGGTGCCACTGCTATGATGTATCATCCTCAGCTTCTCAGTGTCTAATGATATTTCAGTTGGCTGTGCCCTAGTACTGCTTTGTGATAAAATAGAGAATTTGCTTGATGGTTGTTTTATTTTTTTTCCCTAATAAGAAGGGGAGAGAGCGAGGCATTACAGGAGTCCGTGAATACAGAAGTACCATTTTATTTGCTGCAGTAGAATCTTTAAATTCACTTAGTTATTAGCTTTCTATGTATAAAGCTCTTTTATTAACTGCCTCCTTTCTACTACCCCCAACACTGGCACATGAAAAGGCTTGGGTTAATTAGGTTCCTCTTTACCCAGTATAAAATCCTGCCTATTGGCTCTTTTGAGAATTTTCCAAAAACCAATTGAAAGGAGATGTTGGATGCCCAACTGTTATCTATTGGTTGGTGTGGTAAGTTGGTCTGTTGGAATTCTTTAGATTTCCTTGTTCCATAGTATTTTACTGAGGTAAAGCTGCATTACACTTTTGTCAAGGGCCATGTGTGACTTGTGCTGAAGGCAGGTTGCGTGAGGAAAGGAGTTTCTTTTGTGAGGTACTGCCATATGTTTATAGACTAAGATACTTTGTTTCATATTCTGCCACGAAGCTGTCCTTCGTACAAGACTTCAGGCTTCTCCAAGACCTTTTTTCCTCAGTCTTCAATGAATTTAGATTCAGAAAAGATCCTAACAATAAACCATTAGGAACCCACCTCTAAGCAGAACTGAAGGGCAAAGAGCTGTTTGGTTTTCAGATACAATAAGTGAGGAAAGCCTTCCCTTGCATCTCCTTGCTTCCTTCACCTTAGCTAGGTACACTATTAAAACAGTTCCATGAAGTTGGGGACAGATATTTTGAAGTTTGGGGTATGCTGCCCCCATGAGGACTTTGATGGTTCTTGCATGGAGAGTAGAGGTAATTGCTTTATTTGTTTTTTCAGGTGAGCTCTAAAGAAGTGAATAAATTCCAGATGGTAAGTTTCTGACGTTCCTTGCATCTCCCCAGTTTTTTTAGGAGGTAGAAGGTTACATCTAGGCATAATAGCCAACTGGAGTTAATACTATCCTAGAAGGGGCAGTTTTAATTTCCGTTTTACAAATGAGGCTGCCTGATGTGTGAATGGTGGTATTGGACACAGAACACAGCTTTATTTCTTTGCTTTTCTCCTGTCAGAGTCAGCCTGGGTTTGACCTACCCTCCTACTAATACAGTTTTGTAAACAATGAATACAGGTAAAGTGCTTGGCAGGCCTTTAGAAGGCACCATTACAAATGTCAGCAATTATTATTTGTTGGCTTTGCCATAGGAATTGCATAATGACAAAATAAATTCAGCAATTGTATTGCCTCGGGCAACTATGGGATGAAAAATATAAAAGCACAGGGACTGTCCTTCCCAGAACCAGAGGGAAGGTATGTTCTGGTATTTTACATTCCTTTTATCTCCTCTACTGTATGACTTCCTAGTCTATAGAAGCTTGGCCTCTCAACCAGGCATGCTCCCATTCTGCTGACTAGGCCTTGTTTTGCAGGCCTATTCTAACTTGCTGAGAGCCAACATGGATGGGCTGAAGAAGAGGGACAAGAAAAGCAAAAACAAGAAGAGTAAAGCGACCCAGTGAAGGATGCACCTGACAGCTCTGAAGACGCTTGACTGCTGGCACTGGCTCCTCTTAGTGGCTTCATGTGAGCTGCAGGGGGTGTTATTGTAGTGGCAGATCATCATTCAGTTAATTGCAGGTTTAATGTTTACAGGGGCAGCTGTGATTAAAAAAGAAAAAAAGGCCTGCCCAAGTCATATATATGTGGCATCCATCCAGCCTCACCCCCTTTACACCATGTAGTAAACCTGGTCTATGGTTTGTTGAAGTCACTTTAGAGATCTGTGTGAACAAAGCAGTGTACCATTAAATCTATTGATATACCTTTCTTGATTTCCTTTACCTGTTTGTATTTTTTAATCACCTTTGGTTTTGCATTATTAACCCAACTGGGTGAGAAGGCTTTTAATATATTCTCAGGGCTTTTGGTGACAGAAGCTGGGCAGTGCTTTGAATAGAGTGTGAAGTCTTAGAGTTGCTTTCTAAATACTTCTGAGGTGTTTATTAAGTTTTTAAGTCATGTTAATGACCAATTTAATTAATTTAACACAATTCACTGAAAAAGTGACTATATAGTAGTTCATTTTCCAAATCCAAGAAGTATAACTTTTTAAGGTACAACTGATAGCTTCAATTTAAAATTTTTCCTCAATATTAGCATTTTTTATTTTCACTGAATATACTCAGTTCAATGTTTCAGTTTGAAATCTAGAACTACTCCAGTTGTTATACTCCTAATTCCCCAGAAAGCAAGCTTAGAATGACAAGAAGTTAAGCTATTTACATCTTTGGATGCTTAATTACTCTTTAATTAAGTATAAAAACCTTATCCCAAACTCATGGTAGCCAGGTGGCCTATGGATAGAGAGCCAGGTCTGGAGTTAGGAAAACTTTCATGAATTCAAATCTGGCCTCAGACACTAGCTGTGTAACTTTGGGCAAGTCACTTCACCCTGTTTGCCTCAGTTTCCTCATCTATAAAATAAGCCAGAGAAGGAAATGACGTACTACTCCAGTATCTTTGCCAGGAAAACCCCAAATGGGGTCATGAAGAATCGGGCATGACTGAAACCACTGAACAACATCCCAAACTCAGCAAAGCATACGGTAGAAAGAATCCTGCACTTAATACGCGCAGATCCTTACACAAGTCAGTTAACTTCCAAGGTGCAATTTCCTCATCTATAAAGCTGAGGTAAAGAGAGCACCTTTTTCACATGGTTGTATTCAGTGTGAGAATAAGTGAATTGATCAGATACTATAATGCACCTAAAGGTTACTTCACACATCCTGCCTCCAGGGATATAGGAAGAGCATAGCAGGCAGATTTATGAAAAACATTTATTAAATCCAAAAAGTTTAGCTGCTAATATATACACCGTAAAATATTCAGTTTAAGATTTATCCAAAATTACAATGACTGTACAGCATCCTATATTACAGCATGAGCTTCTGTTTGGTTTGAACACGGTTATGTACAATTCACATGTCCTGTACAATGAATTCTTCATACTTAAAACAAGATTCTGTAGTAGTCATCTCTGTAACTGTATAGGAATAACACCGACACTCTGCGGAAGAAAGAAAGCCTTTAATTAGAGGCAACCACAGATAAAAACAATGGTTCAAGAAATGAAGAAGGAAAGCCTGTAGGTTCTATTTGGAAAAATACATTTATCTAGAAAGTTAACTGCTAACGAAACTCTTGGCAAATGAAACGTCACCATTTGTTTCACACTTTTCGTTTCCGCCTTTAAAGGCGGTGGGGTGAGGAGGCCATACTTCTCTATTGGGACTTTAAAGCAAAGGACAATTAGTCTGATTTTCTTAAGATGAAGCAGCAGAGCTCATAGCTATTTCCTCCTAATTTAAACACTAGAATTCTATAAATGGGTCACCTGGGGGAATAAATTTATAGTGGGGACAGTTGATTTGTGCCCTTTTATGCTTTGTCATTAATAAGGTGGTGGCTGAAGATGAGATCTGATAGATGGCCCAAGGCAGTCTTCACTGGCTGCTGGCTGCTGAACTCATCAGTAGGCTTATTCCCCAGCATCCTGACAGGATAATGAGGTGCTGCTAAAGAGGGATCTGAAGCTTCAGGGAAGATAAACTACAATGGGATGGTTTTAATAGCTTACCTGCTTGAATTCTCACATGTGAAACCTGTTGCTACTAACCAGGTAACTTACTTTTTTTCAATTTTGATGTTGTAAATTTCATCACAGACTAATTTGAGGTATCTCTGCTTTGGCAGGCGCGACAGTAGCTGCTTCACAGTTGTATTAAAGGCCTGTTCATCACCATCCCACTAGGGAAAAACAAAGATAAGACTTTTTAAACAGCAGGGTACACTTAGGTTTTTTTTTTTTAAACTGGAGAAAGATATGGCTCTTCCTAGGCATCACTAATGGGATTTGCTAGTGCTCTTCCAAGGACCAAGTACCTACAGAGAAATCATACAGAGGTAAGTATTAAAATCTATAAGAGGGTTGCTCTGACTCTTGGAAGACGGCTCCATTTACTTTAGAACTCAAATGCTATATGCCACTTCATTAACATCAGAGGCTCTTCAGTGCCTACTTTGGGAATGTATACCAGCTATCACTGTTCTACCATGATGATCTTGGGCAAATTATTTTCTGCTCCTCTTTGCCTACATGTGACAGATACCACTTTCATAATATGTTAATGGCAAACGAATAATCCAGTTACCAATACAGAACTAGTAAGATGGCACTAGAAGCAAGCACATGGATCCATTTTCAGTTTCCAGGACATAGATAAATGACATCTCTGGTATCAAATATTTTAGGCAGGTGAAAGAAAGCTGTAATTCTGAAGTAGTCATTTATAACACATTAGCTATAGCTGGGGCTGTATGTTATTAAGGGACTTTATGGTCTATTTAAGTGTATGTTTGAAAGAAAATAGATAACATGTAATTCCAAAATTAAAATGGGGAAGGGGAGATACATGTGACTGATCATAACTGTAACTAGGGATTCTAGCACCTGAATCAAACTCATTTGGAGGTAGGGAAATGGGAAGGAGAGTCCTTAAGGCCATTGCTGGGAAGGATGCCATGCACCATTGTTCTCGTACTAGTTATGGTTTTTTATGTTCTAAAACAATTGACATTTTCATTAATCTTCAAATGGCAGTGCCTGTAGCACTCTGCTCTTTCCTATTAGGAAGAAGTTAAATGTTTGAAATAATTCCATTAACACATAAATTTAGAAACAAATTTTTTCCGTAAAAGGAAGGTTTGCCAATAATCTCTACAAATTCCCAAGTTTAGAAAATTAATATCACTAAGGAAAACTAATTTCCATTTGGTCCGTTAATGGCAAAAACTATTCAATCTTTTGGAATTTAAAATTTGGCTCTAAGTCAAAACTTACTTATAGCAGAATCTACCTTGCTTACCTCTAGTGACAAAAACTGCAAAATCGTTTCTTTTGGCAAGTCTACCTGTGAAAAAGAAATATACAATACAAGTTTGCATAAAGGGATTTGATGGGGCAATTTTGGTGAGCTTAACTGATTATTTGTATTATATACTATCACCAAAGACTGAATTTGAAAATCACTGTTCAGGTCTTTGGAATGCTGTTAAATTTGGAAATGAAATAAATGTCAACTGTATGAAGATGAGCCTTCAGCTCTGGGGCCCCAAACTAATAAATCATAATCTCCCCCTGTACCTCCCTGCCCAAAAGGGAACTGATTCTAACACATGTACATATGTAGACTTAAGATTTAAAGGCCCACCTAGAAAATTTCATAAACAAAATGAAGATTTTCTGAGGATGTTATAATTTTTTTCCATTTTTGGGTTTGGGGAAGGAAAGAAAAAAACCTTTTTTCTTTTGATATTTTCCCCCAAGCCTTCACATTTTCTGCGTAGTCTCATGCTCTGATTTTGCATAAGGTTGACCGTAATTAAAATCATGTAACAATACATGAGCTAAAAGCTAAGCTCTGAGAATTTTGCTCTTAAAACAATATCAAAGGAAAGGACTTACAGCTAAAATTTCAATTTCACTGCTTTTATGGTGAAGGTTGGCAAGGGCAGTCTGGAGTCTTGTTTGTACCTACAAGAGATTACTGAATTCAGAACATGTGGAAGCAAGACACCTTCCTGTTTGTCTGCAAACCAGACATTAGGGTTATTAATCTGGGCTCTATAAACTTTTTTAACTTTTTTTCAATTACATGTAAACAAAAAAAAAATTTTAAGGTTTTTTTTTTTTTTTTAAATTTTAGTTCCAGTTCTCTTCCTCTGTTCTCTCTCCCTAAGAAGGCAAACACTTTTGATATGGGTGATGGCTGTGTAGTCATCAGCCATGTTACAAAAGAAAACGCAGACCAAAAAATCCAGAATAATGCATCGTTCTACATTCAGACGGTCAGTCCTCTCTGGAGGGGGCTAGCATTTTTCACCCGAAGTCCTTGGGAATTGTTTTTCTCACTGTCCTGCTGAGAATAGCGAAGTCATTCAGAGTTGAGCAAAACAGTTGCTAATAATTGTTTTAATTCCATCTTCATTGGAGGTGAATTCACCCTTTTCATTTTGATACTGATAATTTGGTTTTTCTTTTTTAATCAAACTAATAAATGATTTTTTTATTTATTAATTCAATGGTTTTCTTACTTTCAGCTGATTTATTAATCTCTCACTTAGTTTCAGGATTTCCAATTCGGTGTTTAATTGGGGATTTTTAATCTGTTCTTTTTCTACTATTTTAGTTGCATGCCCAATTCACTGATCTGCTCTTTCTCAATTTTATTGATGGGTTTATAAATACAAATTTTTCCCTAGGTACTGTTTTGGCTGCATCCCATAAACTCTGATATGTCGTCTTTTTTGTTTTTATTCTCTTTGATGAAATTGCTTTTTGTTACTATGATTTGCTCTTCCACCCACCTCTGGACTTTTCATTAGGAATGCTTGAAAGTCTATTTTATTAACATCCATTTTTTTTCCCCTGAAGAATTATGTTCAGTTTTGTTGAATAGGTTGTTATTCCTGGTTGTAACTCTGGCTCCTTTGAGTTCTAGAATAGCATATTTCAAACCTTCTGGTCATTTAATGTGGAAGCTGCTAAATCTTGCATGATCCTGATTGTGGCTTCATGATATCTGAATTGTTTATTTCTGGCTACTTGCAATATTTTCTCTTTGACCTGGGAGTGCTGGATTTTAGCTAAAATATTTTGGAAGTTTTCATTTTGGAATCTCAGGAGTTAACTGGAAGATTCTTTCAATTTCTATTTCAGGGCAGTTTTCCTTGATAAGTTCTTGAAATATGATATGGTGATCCACTGTGAATGACTTAGCTATTCTTAGCAAGACAATAATCCACGACAACCTCAAAGGACTCACGATGAAAAATGATGTCCATATCCAGAAAAAAACCCCCAAAACTGATGGAGTCTGAATATGAATTGAAGTATACTATTTTGCACTTTATTTTTTTTTTTGTGCTTCCCTCCTCTTCCTTTTTGGTCTGTTTCTTTTTTCACAACATGACTAATAGGGAAATATGTTCTATATGGTTGTATATATATATAATGTATATCTAATTGCTTACTGTCTTGGGGGGGAGGAAGTGAGGAAGGAAGGGAGAAAATTGGGAACTCAAATTTTTTTTTACTAAATTTAACATTTTTAAAGTTATGAGTTTCAAATTCCTCTGTCCCCTCTGAGAAAGTAAGCAATCAAATAAAGGTTATATATGTGCAATTATGTAAAACATTTCCATATTAGTAATTTTGTACAAGATGACTTGAATTGAGGAAAAAAATGAAAGAAAATGAAAAATAGCATACTTCAGTCTGTATTCAATCAATACCAGTTCTTTCTTGGGAGGTGGATAGTATGCTTCATCATCAGTCCTCTGGGATAATCTTGGATCACTGTATTGCTGAGAAGAGCTAAGTCATTCACAGTTCTTCATCAAACAGCATTGGTGTTACCGTATACAATGCCTTCCTGGTTCTGCTTGCTTCACTTTGCATCAGTTCATCCAAGTCTTTCCAGATTTTTCTGAAATCATCCTGCTTGTCATTTCTTATAGCACAATAATATTTCATTACACTCATAAACCACAATTTGTTTAACCATTTCTCAGTTGAAGCAGATGCCTTTGGTTTCCAATGCTTACCCACTACAAAAAGAGCTGCTATAAATATTTTTGGTACAAACAGGCCCTTTCCCCCTTTATTGGGATGTCTTTGGGTTATAAACCTCTCAGTGGTATTGCTGGATCAAAGGGTATGCACAGTTTTATAGGCCTTTGGGCAGAGTTCCAGTTTGCTGTTCAGAATGGTTGGATCAGTTCACAATTCCACTAATAGTGTATTAGTGTCTCAGTTTTCCCACGTACCCTCCCACATCTGACATTTTCCTTTTTTTGTCATATTAGCCACTCTGATAGGTGTGAGGTGGTACCTCAGAGTTGTTTTAATTTGCATTTCTCTGATGAAGCGATTTGGAGCATTTTTTCATATGACGATAGATAGCTTTGATGAAAATTGCCTATTCATATCCTTTGACCATTTATCAACTGCAAATGACTTGTATTTTTATAGATTTGACTCATTTCTCTATATAATTGAGAAATAAGGCCTTTATCAGAAACACTTGTTGCAAAAATTTCCCCTCAGTTTTCTGCTTTCCTTATAATTTTGGTTGCATTGGTTTTGTTTGTGCAAAAAAATTCTTAATTTTATGTAATCAAAATGACCTGTTTTACAATTTGTAATGCTCTCTATGTCTTCTTTAGTCCTAAATTCTTCCCTTATCCTTAAATCTGAGAAACTGTTCCATGCTCTCTTAATTTGCTTATGGTATCACCTTTTATGTATAACTCATATACCCATTTTGACCTTATCTTGGTATACAGTATAAGATGTTGGTCTATACCTAGGAACTCAAAATTTTAAAAAGTGAATGTTAAAGATTGTTTTTACATATAACTGAGAAAAATAAAATACTCTATTAAAAAAAAGGAATATGATGTTTATGCCCTTTTTGTGATCATAGCTTTTAGGGAGTTCAATAATTCTTAAATTATCTCTCCTCAAATTATTTTCCTGTTTTTTTCCAATGAAATATTTCCAGTTCTCAGTCTTTTTCCAATGAAATATTTCACATTCTCTTCTATTCTTTTCATCCTCTTGATTTTGTTTTATTGTTTCTTGATGTCTCCATGGAGTCATGAGCTTCCACTTTCCCAATCTAATTTTTTAAGGAATTATTTTCTTCAGTGAGTTTTTTTTGATACCTTTTTCCATTTGGTCAATTTTGGTTTTTAAGGTGTTATTTTCTTCAGTATTTTTCATGCTAATTTTACTGCATTGTTGACTCTATTTTCAAAATTTTCTTGCATCACTCTCATTTCTTTTCCTAATTTTTCCTGTATCTCTCTTAATTTGATTTTTAAAATTCTTTTTGAGTCCTTCCAGAAATTCTGTTTGGGCCTGTGACCAATTCACATTTTTTTTTTTTGAGGCTTTGCATTTAGCTGCTTTGAATGGTTGTCTTCTTCTGGGTTTGTGTCTTGATTTTCCCTTTACTTTTAACTTTATGTTCAAGTTGAGCTGTCCTCCTAGGGTGGAGGGGGCAATGTCTTAAGCTTCAGAAGTCTGTTGCTCTGTGGTCTGTAGATTTTTGGTGCTTTCAAGGAGAGGTGTGGTCACTGCTCTTCTCATCTGTGCTCTGGTCTTTACCCAGGAAGGGATCTTTTCCCCCTATAGCCACCTGCGCTAGTACTCCTTCTAGCCCTGTGACCACGACCCCCACTCTCTTGCAGCTGCAATCACTACTGCTCCCTTCTGTCTTAGAATTGAGATCAGGGTCACAAGATCCCTCAGTCACCTGTTTAGCAACCTTTTCTTCTTGCTACTTAGTTCTTAAATCCAACCAGGATCAATGGTGATTGCAGCTCAAGACACCCATTTCAGCGGTTAACTGAGGATACTGGGTTCCAGTAGAATAGTGCTCTAAATGATTTCAGTACTAAGCTAACTGTAGTAATAGGAAGAAAGCACCAGCAGTCAGCAAGGGAACATTAGAAATGGATGTAGCAGAGAACACTTGATAAACTAGTTAGTACTTGATGATCTAAGCAAACAGAAATGCTTATAAAAACTGCCATACCTGAACTTTGTCAATTCATATGAGAGGCAGAATATAACAGTGTAAAACCATTGCAGTTGGAAGTCAGGAGTGGGTTGGATTCAAATTCCAGCTCTAAACTCAATAGTTATGACAAATCATTAGAACTTTGGTTTCCACATCTTTAAAATGGAGACCTACTTCACAGGGCTGTTGTGAGGAAAGAATCTTGTAAACCTTCTAAATGCTATATAAATCTGAACTGCTGTTCACATTTAATTCCTCTTTGCCTTTCTGTCCCCAATTAAGCTAATGTCCATGCTCATTCCTGCTTCTTGTAATATGCCTGTGATCTGAAACATTCTTCACCTATTCAAATCTTCTAAGTCTCATTTTAAAGTCCATTTTTCATTGAGCAAGGTTGGAGCCAAGAATGCATAAGACATTGCTGCCTTTGCGTTTAACTTACTGTAGATATGTCATTGACAGAGTAATTTAAATATTCACCAAGCTCTTTTCCTTATAACAACCCTGTCTGGTAAGTACTGCAGATATTATTATCCTTGTTTACAGTTGAGAACACTGAAGAACAGAGAGGTTAAGTAATCTACTTATGGTTACACAGCTAAGTTTTTCTTAATTTGTTGAGTTTCAGAAGCATCCTAAGCTCTGGGCATAGGAAGAAAAGGTGTTATGCTTTTAGCACAGTTTCCACATTTATTTCCTCGCATTACATTCTCCCCAAGATAACGATTGGAAAGCTAAAAAAGCCTCAGTGCCTACCTGAGTTTCATACCGCCTCCTGGTGCTGGCCGATAGCTTCTCTGGGGCTATAACACTCACATTAGGAACAACTGTTGCTCCATGTATTTCAAATAAACCTAAATCAAAGAGAATTTCAAAATAGCTTTATTCACTTCCACTAAATGTGCAAGAAAGTGAAATACAAATAAATAGAAAGCTGACTGAAGACTACATTTGTTTATAGTTACAAACTTAAAGACGTGACATGAAATTTTCTAAAACCTAATAATCTCTCAGATTTCAACTAGACATATTATTTTCACTGATGCTGGTACACAGTCAATGCTGTCAAAATCTGACCTAACTGCTTAGAAACCCAAACAGCTTCTCTTTGACCTAAATGGGGAAAATAGATAGTACTGAACTCAAATATTTTCTTTTGATTTTACAGAAAACTACATTTATATATTACTTTCATTCAAGGATCTAATTCTTACTCATCTGTGAGGTGGGGAAGATTTAGACTTGTCTATATGTGTTCTGTGGGTCAAACTAAGGTACAGAGAGCTTAAAACTCTGCCTAAAGTACACAAGCTGTTGAAACAGAGTTAGCACCCAGGTATATGACATGTAGTCTAATAATCTGTGTACTAAAGAATAGGTTTCAAAGGCCAGTAAAACTAGCCAAGTAATAAGCTCCATTTTATTGAACAATCTTTTGGAGAAGTAGCTGCTACAAATTGTTTTTTGGGGGGTATAATTAGGAGTTAGCCAAAATCATAGTGTAAGCATTGCAAAGCAAACATACAGTATCTATCCAGTCAGAGACACTACAACTATTTTGTTCAGTCTGTAATTAGTAGTAATACCTGAAGCATTAGAAAATGACCCCTTCAGATTTTGCCCTGCAAGATTATCGGAAGCTTCTCTAAAAACAAGCAAACAACAACAATTAGAAAAGTAGGCAAAAGCAATCTCTATCAATGTAAGTTACAACCAATTTCTCCACTACAAAAATGCTTTTCTCTTGACCATTAAGGTATAAATGCATCAATTTTTGGTCTAGTAAATAAAAAAAAAAAGACACAGGATGTCATTTCAGGTAAACAAATACTTAAGAGAAAATACTCCAACTTGTTTATCTGGATTTAAAAATCCTGGCTTGGCACAAGATGCTAGTTTCAGTAAAATATAAAAGAGACTCTTTGTGCTCTCTTCACAATACTAGGAAATACTAGTCACAGTATACCCCGCCCCACACCTTGAAGGTGCCTAGAGGAGAACAGTTTGGTAAAGAAAGTCAATCTTAAAGGTGTGAATGGATGTTCTTCCAAAAGCAAATAAGTCTAAAGTCTCTGAAATGCACAATAGCCTTTTATCTTAGGAATAAGGGAAAATATTCGTATTCTATTAATAAAAGCAAGCTATTTACATTAAATATTTTAAATCCTCTGCTACAACTAAATCTTGTCTGGTGTCACATGTTTACATGTTTTAATGTTTCTCACCAACTTCCATAAGTAGCGGACTATTGTTTATTCCTAGTCCCTTGGCTTTTAGTTGTCTGTTAGCAAATGGTTTCAGTAACATTACACTGTCACTGCAAAAACTCAGTACTAAATGCAAGAAGGACACTATTTGTTGAAGGAAGAACCATATTAAAGAAAAGAAGGGATAAATGTGAAAAGCTGCCATGGTAAAAATGGGCAGAATGGGGTAGAAAAAACTTGAAAATCTCATGCATATTAAAATAATTTTAGAGGTTTTCCCCATTAGATTTCTTTTAAATAATTTAATAAAATAGTTCTCAAATCAGATTGCAGAAAAATATTGACAGGCAGACCCCTGGTCTTACAAATACCTTAGGAATGACAGTAGACTTTGGGGTGCTAATGTATGTGACCAAAGATCAAGAGGAAGGCATGTCCCAAAGTATTAAAAATTGTTTCACCAAATTACTTTCAGAACTTTCCAAAGGGAATAGAATACATCCATCAAAATCTATTTTGATCAAGTATCACCCTGAAAGAAGGCTCCCAGGGGTCTGATTGAAAAACAAATCTGGAGGTTACACGTAGGGAAGCATTTGCCTTTACGAGCTTCTATTTGTTATATTACCTGCTATTCTTTTCATCACAGACTTTGGTCCTCAGTTTCTGTGCCATGTGATCCACAAGGTCAGATTCTAGCACTCGTTTTTCTGTCTGCCTTTCCTTCTCAAAGGATTTGACCTTAGGAGAAATGGGACAACCGGATAAATTGCAGATTTCTGAAGCCAAAAAGCGGAATCAATATGAGTTGTAGAAATACTAAGTAACAGCCAACACGAGAATGGTTTTGTCTTACAGAGAATATAAAATATGTGCTTCATTCTGTGTCTCAGTAAAGGAACCAATAACTGGGAATATCTGTAAAGCGCTTAGCACAGTACCTGGCATGTAGTAGGTGCTTAGTAAATGCTTTTCCTCTCTTTCTCTTCCCTTCATGTTCCACACTAAGCAGTTATGTCACTGAAGAAACTCAAACAATATTTTGCAAGAACCAGTACTTGGCCTTGTATTACTTAACATTTTCAATAATAAACTGACAAAAGAATAGCATGATTTTAGGGGTTGGGGGTGATGAGTAATGGCAGAAATCATCACCTTCTTATAAGGCAGGTTCATAATTCATTCAAAACTAACTTTTTATATTAAAAAAGTAGACAAGATTAATAATGATAAACAAATATGAAGATGATGTTGTTGTTCCACCATAGTATAACAAATGGTTTAGGTGTGATAAAGATGAGGGTGAATCAGATGATTTCTCCAGATAACGTTCTTTCTATACAAGTACTCCACAAAGTGTATGATATGTAAATGTAGCTACACTGTAATTCTGCGTGGACATACTTAAGCCTCTGTAACTATTGTACACTCTAGTTTTTAAGTTTCTGTGATACAGGAAATTGTCCATATTTCATATATTTTATATCCATATCCTGGATTTGCTTTAAAAGCTTGTCGGTGCTTCTGGAAGACTCAGACTAGAGAAAGCAGGGGATGTAAGATGTGTTAGCCTTTGCACTGGCTCGCTCCCTTGCCTGGATTGTCCATCTTCCTTTCCTTTGCCTCTCAGAATCCCTTATTTCCTTCAAAACACTACTCAAGCCCCACTTTATACATGAAGCTTTTCCTGATCTCTCCCAGCTGCAAATTCCTTCTGTCCTCCCTCTGATTTACCTCGTATATACTTCTTTATTCTTCTTGACAGAATTTAAGTTCCTTGAAGGCAAGGACTATTTAATTTTTGTCTTTATATCCCATAGCCTAGCAGAGTGCCTGGTATGTAGTAGGCACTTAATAAACGGTTGTTAATTGATCAAAACCAATGCTGTATATTGTATCCATAGTTCTGTTGTACCAGATTACAAATGCTAATTATTGCAGATAGATGCTGAATTCACACTTATTTTTTAGTCCTTTAAAAATAGAAATAAAGCAGTAGTCTGGGAAACACAATAGATGTTAAGGCATTTTTAGGTAAATCCAACTTTCCAAAAATGTCAAATAATCAAAAAATGTTGGAGTTGCTAACCAGGTCAGTAGAATTTATTAGATCTTTTCTTGGAAAAGAATGAAAGGATAAAATGAATGACCAAAAAAGTGATCATTACAGGTTAAAGTATCTAAAAGGATTCAGATCAAGATCAATTCTTTTTTGATGTATTTTCTCTGACAAGTATACTATTAGGGCATAATGGATTCCAAACTGTGTCAAGCAAAGTACTTGTCCCACCAGAAAGTGTTTCACAGTTGTGCACAGATTAAGAAATCTGATCCCCACTCCACATAATTCCCTAAAGTCTTTACCTTTACATGGTTTCCCTCCTTGTCGGAAACAAGAGCCACATAAGTGATTTCATGATGTCTACAATACTCCTGCAATTCCTCTTGAGACTGAAACAATAAATAGTAAAAGGGAGTATAAAACAAACACCTGATGCCTTTACCAATTAAGCAGGAAACACTGGACATGCAGGCTAATTGCTTTTTTTTCTGCTACAAGAAAAGGAACTTTATTTAAAAATAATTTTTTTTACAGGTATGAGTGCATGGAAAAGCTCTTTAGTTGGCTATGTATGGGAATGAAAATTAATAAATAACATTAGTATAACAGACCTCTAAATATTAACAGTGCATTGGCAAACAAAGTGAACTTAACCCAAAGTGAATCTTAAAGGTCTGCTAATTATTCTTTACAAGAATATTTACCTTCTGTTTCTTTACAGATGAGAAGTGATTAAATATTACTAACATAAACTTTATATTAAGGACACATACTTTTTAAAATAGTCCATGAAAATCTTTTTTGTTTTTTTTTTAAACACTGACATACAAACTAGGATTCTTCATTCTGAAGAGAGAAAGTTACTGGTTCCTTTCTCCAGCCCCACCCATATAAAGAATTTTGAAATGAGAAATAAGTATGAATGCCTACACACACACACACACACACACATATATATGAACATGTACATATATATGTATACACACACATATGCCAAAAAATCCACAGCACTTTTTGTTGTAGCAAAGAACTGGAAACAAACTGGGGACACCCTTGGCTGATGGATATATCTATCTACCTATCTATCTACCTATCTATCTATCTATCTATCTATCTATCTATCTATCTATCTATCCACACGCACACACACACACACATGTATACACACACATACATATACACACATATTTTTTTTAATGGTGATACATGAATGTAGTATATTACTGTCCCATAAATTTTACCAAAGAGACAAGAACCAGAAAAACAATATACACACTAACTATACCAACATAAAGAACAAGTGCTGTGTAATTAGGACAGGGACCGCTAGGCGGCTCCATGGATAGAGTGCAGGGCCTGGAGTCAGTCAGACTCACCTTCCTGAATTCAAATTTGGCTGTAGAAAATCACTAGCTGTGTGATCCTGTTTGCCTCAGTTTCCTCATCTGTAAAATGAACTGGAGAAGGAATGGCAAACCACTCGAATATCTTTGCCAAGAAAACCCCAAATAGGGTCACAAAGAATCAGACACAACTGAAATTCCTGAACAACAACAAATTATGACGGTGTAGCCCCTAGGGACAAATTAGAAAATGTCCTGTCTCTTTTCATTGGAGAGCCTGAGTGATAGGGGTATTAAATGTGGCCTGTGCTCTTATGCACAGTTGATGGAATGACTGGTATTGCTGAACTGTTTTTTCTTTCAAAATCTTGGTTAGAAGGGAAGGTTTGCTGAGTAGAGAAGTGGGGAGAAGAAAATTCAGAACCAAATGTGATGTAAAAACAAAAGGTAGCCATAAAAACAAAAATAAACTGGGCTTAGCGACCAGCTTCAGTAATCTGCATGTAGTGCTGAAGAGGGCCAGTTAATTACCTGGAGGTCTCCTTTTAGAGGGTAAAAGTAGAGTACAGTTGTCAATATCTGTATGAAACGGAAAAACCTGAGGTCAAAAACCTCGACCTCTCTAATGACAGTTTTTAGGAAACGGACATAACTAGAGAGAAATATCTGACAACTCTATAAGCGAACAATAAGATTTGTCATCAAGGAAATTATTTTTCTGAACTTTTGATATGAAATGTCTTTTCCACTTTACCTGGGACCAGTCGTACATGATTTCTGCTGAAATTCCTGCTGTCCAGAGTTTCTGGGTGATATTGATGGCCCTTGACATGGACATCTGACCAACACTTACAACTAGTAAGTCACAAGAGCTTATTGTAACCTGGATCAGAAACAGAGAGGTGTTGTGCTTTGAGGAGCTGGGATCTTAGGCTGTGCATATGGAAGCTAAGCCGCAGGGGAGGAGGTCATATTGATGTGCATACTAACTAGCGTTCCACATTTGGGACTACAGATGCAAGAAGATCTGCAGAATTAGTTCTTTCCAAATGACAGACTCAAATTTTAGTCTGATAAGTTGGCTGGAAACTAAAGGACACTCTTATATCAAAAGGGTGTTGTTCCTTTTGGGAAGCCTATCTTTTCTTGTGTTTCAAGCAAAACAGCTTAAAGTTTTGTAGTTCACATTTACATTTGCGCACCAGTGTTGCTGAGTTAGAAGAGGTTATGCTATGAAGGTATCAATAGCTATTGTGAGGTCTGGTATTAAAGTCAGATCCTAAATCTTCAGGCTATTATTGCTTTATCTGTAGTTCTTGTGGATTACTGCCAAACAGAAAGAATAATGCTTCTTAAAACGAAGCCAGCCCTTTGGGAAGGTAAAGGTGAGAGCCCAAACTTACTGGTTCTTCCATGTTGGTAACAGCTACAGATATTTTATCTATAGCTATGCTGACTCCGATAGCAGAAGGAACTGGTCCCAGGGCTTGAGGTCCTCTAAACTGGGAGATCTAAGAAAACAAAGACATAGTTCTGTAGATGAGATGCAATCAACTATTCAGCAGATATTGAATTGAGTGTCTACTCCTTGT
Source organism: Notamacropus eugenii (assembly GCF_028372415.1). Classification (NCBI taxonomy): domain Eukaryota; kingdom Metazoa; phylum Chordata; class Mammalia; order Diprotodontia; family Macropodidae; genus Notamacropus; species Notamacropus eugenii. The sequence continues at coordinate 25,852,396 of NC_092878.1, read as the reverse complement.
AGGATACCACATGCAAACAGGACATCGGGTAACTACTTACCAAATGGTCATATCTGCCACCGGCTGCAAGGATTTCAGGCACGATTTTTTGCCTTCGTTTGATGAATGCAACAAATTGGAAGATTACCCCGTTGTGCTGCTGCACTTTATAAACGAGGCCCAAGTTGACTGAGACCTGTGAAGCCATAAATCACAACTGTGTCAGGCAGAGAGTCCGAAAAGCACAGGCAGCAGAGTTTTAGTATTATGCCTGTTTGACCAATCCTGCCAGATCACCATAATACTAAGTCAACAACTCTGAAGTCCCCTGAGTTAACAACTAACGCTGATACAAAGCACTTTTACACACACCATCCCCTTTGAGTCTCATAACAACCTTCCAGGCAAGTGCTGCAGCTCTTCCTATTTTACAGATGAGAAAAGAGAAGTTGAGAGAAGTTAAGAGCCCTGCCTGGGTGGCCTGGCTACTGAGTGTCAGAAATAATTTGAACCTGGATTATGAATTTTTATTTTTCCAGCGCTTCATCTATAATGCCCCCCCTCCCCAGCTCCCTCATATAAAGTCTTATTTTAAATCAAAGGTACTGTTGTGTATAAGAAAATAAAAACTAGGTCAGAAGAATTCTGGGGAAAACAATGACTTGCCAGAAGTAAACCAGATAAAGCTTCTATCTTGGGGCTATTACAGCTATCACAAACCAGAAGGGTCAAACAGTTTCCAAACCTTTATGCCAAGCTTTTTCAGAAGTCCAACAACTTCTTCCAGATCTTTCATGGCATGTTTCACCAGCTGGGCAACACCTGTTTTTTGTTTTATAATCGAGTTTATTGTTGTAGATAGGTCTTGTAAATCTCCTTTCTGCTCAATAAATCTGTAGAGTCGACACAGCTGAAAAACAAGTAGCTTCAGTTGAGCTTCCAATCAACAGTATAGAAAAGCCATTAAGTACAGAATCTTGTGTGCACAATGAGACATCTACGCTCTATTTTTATACCCTAGGTGGGAAGGAATTTTGTGAAAAGTCACAGACATAGTATTAGACATAGCATCTATTCAAGATGCTCCTTTACTGAGAGTTACAAAGCACTACAGAGAGAATCAAATCACAGGTGCCTTCCCCATCTGGTCTACAGAGTCAATTCAGACCCACAAGGGAGGATTAGCACTTCCCTAACGAAACTATGTTTTGTCTTACCCACTTTTCCCATCTTCCCCTCATTCTCTTCTTCAAACTCCACTTTGGGACTACAAGACCCAAAACTGGCTTTAGGCCAGTGGGTGAGGAAATGGGTAATTGCTGAGTTAACTGTAAGGCTGATCTAGGACAGTCTAAGAATCCTCTATGACAGAAGCCTCGTTTTTGGGCTGCAAACCTTTAATCGCTCCCATGCACTGGTTTTCCTCTTCTAGGAACTGAGTCCTTTGGCAAGAATGAAGAAGGAATTGACAAAACAAAAAAGACCACCAAATACTTTGCTTTCATGTAAAGATTACTGTTTTCTTCCTATCTGAATAACTGGCCATAATATCATAGGATAAGAAAATGGAACTATAATTGGTTTAGTTCAAAATTCTGCACAATGTATCTGTGTATCATTTTGATATTTTTATACAGAAATGGGTTCATATTCAAACTGGAAAATGATACTTGCTAGAGTGTAGAAGAAAGCCCGATTTAAAGCTTTTAAAAACAATGGTATTAAACAATTTTATTGCATGAAGAAAAAGTTTTTAAAAGTTCAAATCCAGTTCCAATATTTGTCCGGGTACTTGTGTTAAAAATAAAATTATTAATAACAAAAAACTTTTATTGACTTAACCCCCCCTCAAGACTCCATTTATTATCTTAAACCCAACATTAGCCTAAAGATTCAGAAGCCCTGTTTCTAATCCTAAAACTATTTAGCTGTGTGACCTTCACCAAATGATTTCAGTTTCTTCCTTTGTAAAATCTAGCTCTAAAGTTCTATGAGAGACTATGACTCTGCATTTTAACCTTGCATTTGAATAGGCTTCTACTGTTTGTAAATGGACTGGTTTCTGCCCATAGATGAATGTGTATATATCCAATCTTTTCTTTGGAAATGGTACTATTTGTTGGTTACACTATACAATGGTAGTATCACTTCCAAACTGGAATGGCTTTTACGCTGAACTTCTTTTGCTAGACAAATGACTTCGTTTGTCTTTGCAACTGTTCGGGAGAATTTCTTTTAAGGTCTTATTTGTGCACTTAGACAAACTCTTTAAAATTTTATTTTATGGAATAAAGCTATGCAATCTATGGAATATGGAAGCTATGGAATAGAGTGCTACGTGTACCTCCAAAAACTTTTGGGGAGATTAGCCAAAAGACTTAACTGAATCTCAACAGGAGCTGAAAAGCTAAATGTGATAATACTTATTTTGAATCTTTGCCCTGGGTTGTATCCAATTGGGGTTTTGAAGCATCCTGCATGCTTACCACACAATCATCCAACTCTCAATTGGGAGGGTGCTAAGGCTCAGAAAGAGTCCTTATTTCTCTGACATCAGAATCATGTCTGGACTCCTTGCTTTGTCCTCACTGAACCACAGAAGGGTGCATCATTATGTCACAGTTCAATTTGTTGAAGTGGTGAGACAGAGACAAAGTCCTGTTCTAGCCCAAAGATTATTCCCTAATTTTCAAGATAGCTCAGAATTAAGCATGGGAGCAAACAATGTGCCAGAAAAGCAAGAGCTGTCTTCTAGTTCTGAAAAGGAGTTGAAAAGAACTCAGAAAAATCCAAGTAAATTTTCTTAGTTCTGCCCACTATTCTAGTACCATATAGTTTATTTCAGGAGACTATGACTAGTCCTCTATCTTGGCACAGCCAGGGGGGCTGTACCAAAGCACTGTCTAACAAAAAGGGGTTGTAAAAGAAAGTGACTAGTGACCAGGAAAGAACACGGTGATTACAGTACATTAAAAAGAACCATGGAGAGACATTCTTTGGGATCACAGTGTTAGTGCCACCCCCTCCCTTAATACAGTGAGTTGCTATGGTACCTGTTAACACTCATGGGAAAAAAAAAGCCAAAACTGTGTTTGAAAGGTAGTATAAAGTGCTCTTACCTTGCTAGAAAAAGAATATGGTGACATTTTATGACATGACAGATTATAGAGTAAGCTGTAATAATGTGCTACATACTGTTAGAAGGTACTTACGCTGTTAGAAGACAAAGACAGATTGCAAAATTTAGCTTCTACTTCTCTCCTAGTCAGTTTTTCAGTCTATGCAAAAGAAAACAATGTTAAGATGAACAAATTTCAGTTTCCTTGTAAATGACTCTCAGTGACATAGTTTCCAGGCTAATCTTTATTTTCTATGGCAGAAAATTGTTCCCAGTCCTGAAAGGAAGGGGCTGATTCCATACTTAAAAATATTAATCCAAGTATAATTTTACATACAAACGTTTACTAAAGTTATTGCAAAATCTAAAAACTCTGATGTAGACAAATTAAAACAGATCAACATGCTTGTTAAAATATGGCTGATCAAACTTGATCATAGATTAAAGTCTCCAAGGAAGGGCAGACATATTACAAAGGAAGCGTGTGATTTCTTGAATGAAGACTACTTTTATTTGTAGTAGTGTTGTTTATCTTTCATTCTCGCAGAGGATTATGACCTCAGGGAGGTGATGCCACGACATTGGACTGAAGTGAGGGAGGGCTGTGCAAAGTCACCAGCCTCACTTTCTCCTTCAGAGCCATCTGGGTCCAGTGGCAAGATACAGACCAGGACAACAGGAGATGAGCCTAGATATGGCGGGAGGACATTGGCCTCTTTAAGCTAAGGTCATTCTCCTGTCTCAGTTTGATTGAGGCAACACCTATTTGGTGATTAAGGCTAGGTAAGAAACGAGGCAAGTCTCTTTTACTTAGTCAAAAAAAAAAAAATCAATCTGGGAGGGGAAGACCCTCAGGGTTTCTGCCCAAAACAGGAACAACTGCTGAGCCAATCAGAGCCCAAAGGCCTGGGATCTATTGTTGGCCAATCAATGAGAGCCAGAGTGATGTGGGTTTAAGGCATGGTACGTAAGAAAAATATCTAGCCCATAAGATATCTAGTGAGGTTTCAGCAATCAAAATTTACATTCCTTTGGGCAGAGCACCCTCAGATAAGGGTATGATACCCTATGTGGACAAAGGGGAGCAGCACTACAACTACACAATAATAATAGCTGACAGTTATAAAGGGTATGCATGATCCCTTTTCATCCTGTACAGTCCTGTAGTGAATATTATATTATTAATATACTGTGAATATTACTGTCCTCATTTTAAGAATGAAGAAGCTACAGTTCAGACAGCTTAGGTGACTTGTCCTGGAGGATGAAGCCAGGAACAGCATGGCAGTATGGGTAATGGATGTGATAGGAGGATTGGGAGGAAAGGATTTAAGCAACATCTGGCCCCTTAGCTGGTATTAGTTACACCAGATCATTCAATTTGGCACAGCTGTAGCAGGCTGTCGCTACTGACAAGTCACCAAAGTCACGTTTGCCTATTTCTTGTGATCCATGGAGCCCATGTCACCTTCATGCCTGTGCAGCAGCCCCTTTGGGGGGAAATGAGTGCATAGACTGTTTTCAGGGCTCGTATTTTTAAAGACCAAGGCAGGTTAACCCAGGGAAGCAGAAATCACAGTTAAGGTTTTCTAAGTTGACATAATTAATTTCAAAAAGTCTAACAGGAAACAAACCCAACAGAAAGTCAGGCAATTAGGTCAAAGTAGGTGTCACAAATCCAAAAATGACTTTTATCATTATTGAGGGAAGAGGGAGAAAAATAGTCAGAAATAGCCTGTAACATTTTCATTCTTTTCCCCAGTCTCCCTCTATTTATTAACAAGAAATCAAACCATTATAGGTTCTTTGCCTGCAGAAACAAGATAGTGAAGTTGTCTACTGATATTTAAATAACATTATTCCAGTCTTTTAAATTTAAAGATGTCTTCACACATACCCCCTTTTTCAAATTCATAACTTTTTATTTCTGTGCATCTTATTACCTAACCACCTTGTTTTTCTATTCCCTTCTGCTAAAATGCTCAGTGCTATCTGAGAGCCACAGGGAGATAGGCATTCAGTAAACATGACCTATGAGCAGGATCTGTAAGAGAGGTTCAATTTCAGGTCACATATTTGTTCTGATTTAATATAAAGCATTTATGAACTACTTTCATATTGCAAAGAAACTTCAAATAACCAGTTTCATGCTTTTTTTCTAAATGTTCAATTGGCCACATTAATTTCTTGAGAAAATAAAATGTTTACGAACTACTCAAAGCAATTTGTAGAACAGTTTCACCTACTAATCTGATAACATTCTAGGTGAGAATAATACAGCAACTGTACTATTTTCTCTGCTATTGTAGCAACCTATGCTGATCCCTAGATTTGCAAACATCTATGAAGGCTATGGACTGGTATATAATCCAAAGATTCTATTAATTATTTGCATTTTGGGATAATCTACGCGGAGGATTTCCCTTATCATTTTGAACACTAGAGTTGGATGAAATAAATAGTTCTAAATCTGTAGCAATAAAACGATAGCTATACCTTATATTTCTCCATGAACACTGACACGAAGTACTTACACGTAAAGTCACCATTCACTTACCACGGCATCATACAGAATGATATAAACTTGATTGAGCTTATCTTCTGGGATCCCACAGTATAAGAGTATTGCTTTCAGCATGGCAGTGTGGTTCAAATAAATATTGTAATTTCTTTCCTAATATGAAGGAAAAATATTTATTGGCGTTTAGGTATAGAAAAAGATGCTCCACTCTATTTACAAAACTGCCTTTTTTTTTGGTGGTGTTTGGTCATTAACTTTTTCATTACAACACTTAAACCAAAGGCTTTCAATCTACAAGGTGCTGGAAGTCTACTTTGGCTGAGAACCAAATTACTCAGGAACTAGAAGGCAGAAAAGATGAAGAGGGTTGTCATCTAAACTCTTGGAAGTTTCTAGTTGGTCTGTCAGGCAGCTAGGTGGTGCAGTGGAGAGAGCACCAGTGCAGGAGTCAGGAGGACCTGAGTTCAAATCTTACTTCAGATACTTGACATTCACTAGCTGTGTGACCTTGGGCAAGTCACTTAACCCCAACTGCCTCATCCTGGGTCATCTCCAGTCATCCTGATGAATATCAGGTCTCTGGATTCAGATGGTTCTGCAGGAGAAATGAGGCTGGTGACCTGCACAGCCCTCCCTCACTCAAAACAAAGTCAAGTGCAAGTCATGACATTATTTCTCTGATGGCATGGTCTTCTTTGGCAACGAAGGATGAACACACACAGTTGGTCTGTCCAGTGGAGGACTTAAGGCATGATTGTTTGCATTGCCAACAGGGCACTTTATACATGATGAGCCTCTCATGTTTTGAAGTATAATTTTGGTTCAAAGGAATATCATGGGGTACAAACTAGAAATTATTGATTATATTTATACTTATCATACTTTTGCCTCAGTTCATGGGAGAAATAGAGCTTTACTTAAAGGTCACTAGAATGCTAAATAATATCTACTTGCAAGAGTGCATGCAACTTAGTTCTGTAGAAATTATCCTTCCAACATGCCAAGAACATGCGTATATTAAGTTAAATATCTTATTTACTCAGCACTATACTAGGTGTTGTGGAAAATAAAGGAAAAACAGAAGACTGGGTCCCCATCTTTAAGGAGCATACAATCTAGTTGGAAACAAAATTAACAATGAAGTGACAAAAAACTCAGGCAGTATATGTTTAAATGTAAAGTACAAGCTGTAAGAGTAGGCGGAATTCAGAGGAAGGAGATATCAGCGAAGTCTGGTATAACAGCTTCAAGGCAGATTTGAAAGATGGGTTTGACATGGAAAGGGAAGAAGTGAAGGGGCATTGTAAGTAAAAACAACAAAATGAAGGAAGGTACAAAGAAGGGAACAGAGGCTGGGTATCTCGAGGCTAGTAGGAGATTGGTCTTACTGGAGTGGGGGGCAGAAGTCAGGGAGTAGTGGGAAATAACACCAAATAGGAACGATACCATAATATGAACAACCTGGGAAACTAGGATGATGAGTTTAGATTTCATATAGTGAGTAACCATGAAAAGTTTCTGAACAGCCACCCAATAAATGTGGCATTTATAAAAGAATCCATTCAATTCTATACACTTCTAAAAAAAGTAATCTGCTTCCATTTCCCCAGACATTTACCTCTACAACTCCTTGCAATCTATCCCCCCCTAAAACTGCTTTCTCCAGAGAAGCTAATGCCCTTCTCACGGCCAACTCCAGAATCATCTCCCTGATCTCTCAAAAAGTGCTGGACGATGCTGACCATCCCCTTCTTAATACTGTTTACATCCCTAGCTCCGATCACATTCTTTTTCCTGATAGAGACTTTACTTCTTTCTCCTTCTCTTGCATCTTAAGTATGGCTGTTTTTGCAAGGTTCAATGCTTTGCCCTGGTCCTCTTTGCTTCTCACTCGATGCCCTCTCTCAGTTATTTAATCTATTCCCATGGCTTTGTCACCTCCATGCAGACAGCTCCCAAATTTAGACCTCTACCTTTCCAACTCTTCAAAGATCTCCAGTCCTCCTTTTCCAATTGCCTCTTCAAATTGATGCCTCTTTAAACTCAACACATCCAGAACCAAACTCATCATTTTCTTCCTAGAAACTTGCACCATTCCCTACTTTTCTATTTCTGTTGTTGACATCACCATCCTTCCAGGATCAAAACCTCAAAGTGATCCTTAACTCTTCCATTTACCTCATGTTCCAGTTCAAATCCCATTGATCCTACATACAAAACAGTTCTTGCATCTGTCCCTTATCACATTTCATTTGAAATATAGCAATAATTTTGTAACCAATCTTCCTATTTGTAATCTCTTTCTTTTCTAATCCATCCTTCACATGGCTGCCCAAATAATCTTCATAATAAACTATTCTTACTCTATTACATAACCCTTATCCTCAAACTTCCACAGCTTCCCACTACTTACCAAATAATGTAGTAACTCTTGATCCTGGCATTCAAGATCCTGCACAGTCTGGGTCCACCTTTCCAACCTTATCTCATACTTTACTTTACAGAGACCCCTTACAGAGTCTACATGCTAATCAAACTAGATTCTTCACTGTTCTTTGTTCCAGTTCTGCCCTCTCCTTTTCCATGCCTTTTCTCACTCTGTTCTCCCTACCTAAAATGAATTTCATCCTTTAACCCCATCTCTTCTGGCTGAAGTTCCTTCCTTCAAGGTCCAGTTCGGACTCCAAGTACTCCATGAAGCTTTCCTTAATTTTGCCTAACCACATATCCGTTCTCCAGCTGAAAGTGATCCCTCCTCTTTAAATTTTGCATATAGTTTGCTGGAACCTCTTCTTTATATTTAATGATAATAAGAGCTTAAATTTATACAGCATTTTAAGGTTTTGGTTTGGGGTGAGCCTACGAGTCAATTTGCATAGAGAATCCCAGGGGGGAAACTCTTTACCAAAGGAGATCCACACCTAGTTCACAATCTGAGGTCTTCAAGATTTGCCTGGGAAACTAAGAGGTGAAGTGTGCCTAGGGTCACAAAGTCAGCATGTGTAATAGGTGGGACTCAACACCAGGTCTTCCTGACATCTAAGGGCAACTCTTTATCTGCTTCACTAGAGGTGTCAAACTCAACCAAGCCAAGTGCCTCAAAATATTTGGTCAAATAAGAATACAACACAGATAACTGTTAATTTGTGGTTTTCTAAGTCATGCTTACCCATAGGGTTTCTATTAGAGTCTGACAGCCCAGTGCTGCACCAAGACTGTCTCTGTGCTATAAGGCTTTGCAAACCATCCTCACAACAGCCCTGTAAAGTAGCTACTATAGGCATTGTCATCCTCATTTTACAGATGAGTAACCTAAGGCTCAAATAGGTTGTGACTTGTTCTGAGTCACAGAGCTAGGAAATGCTGAAGATGAGAGATTCAAATCCAGGTCTCCTGACATGAAGCTCAGTGCTCTTTCTGCTCTCCCTCCTTGCCTCCACTTTCACTTTGAAGATTCCCTTTTTAACACTTCATTAATTTAGCACTTAGTTAATTTGGCATTTAATTGTTCCTTTACCTGATTTTCCAGTACTGTGCAGTCTTCTTATATTCATCACATTATACCTTGTAACAAAGTTTTTAGTGTAAATGTTCCATCAACTTTCTACGAGTCAAGTGCCTTAAGGAGAGGGATTATATATTATTTCATTTTTGCATTTGTATTAATGTTTATGTGTACAACGCACAGTGCTGCTAGTCTATATTTTGGTCTTTGGAAAAACTACAGGAAAGGAATCCTTCTGCTCCCTTCCCATCCTCCCCCAATAATTAGAATTTCAAGTTAGAATCAAAAGTCATATCATCAAATCACTTTCAGTGGAATGCTGTTTACCAAACCTTGGCATTTACTATAAACTTAAGGAACTATAGATTTGATTCAACAATAACTAATTTACTGGAAAAAAGAAATCTATAGGATGAGAGATCAGTGTATATTAAAATATGGAAAGAAACCTGAAGCACTGGAAACTCTTGGATGATCTCATATATGGTGTAGATTATTTCCGCAGTGGGCAGAAAGCTGTTGCTAGTAGAAGTGACGATATCAAAGGCACATTCCAGAATTTCTTTGGGATGGCAGCGATCTAACTTGCGTGGTCTGAACACACGTTCTATACAGTATCTAGAGAAAGAAACCCAAAGTTCTAAGATTACTTACTGTACTCTAATGCTTACAAAAATAGTATAGAAATTCATAGGAAATGAGTAAGAAAACTCAACTGGTAAAGTGTTTATTAAGATACTAGGGTTGTGTGGCCCCATGGCCAGTACGGTAGTCATATCTTAATGAAGGGTGTTAAGTTCTATAGTCAAAAATGAGCTGTTAAGACTTAAAGATGAAAATTCTATGTAGTAGAAAAATCACCCTTGAATCCCTACAAAGTATGAGACAATCTTTAAATAGTTTCAGCTTAGGAAGGGCTTGGGTCTCTTTAAGAAAGACTAGTTTGTTTTAGAGAGCAGATGAATTTGGAAACAACTGAATGAAAATTTTATTTTTTAGGACATTCAAATAAACTGTTATAAAAGAGACCTACTCAAATAGAAGAAAACTAAAATAGGTAAAGACTTAGCTGATAGGAAAACTGATGACTAGGTAAAAATATTCTTGAAAGGGTTTCACACTTAAGTGTGAAAGGGATCTTACACCATATAACTGTTACTTATTTTCTGCTTTACTGTGAGGAAAGAAAAGACATAAGAATTTCAAAGGAAAGGTAACAGGCATCTTTTAGCAGATCAAGAAGGCTAGGATGGCCAAAATGGTTGTTTTTCTCCATTGCTCCCCGCAAAGCCTGATTAACTAGATTGTTTATGGGAATGATGTGAGGAGGAGATTCTAGGATCATAGATTGTCTATGGGAATGATCTGAGGAGGAGATTCTAGGATCATACTTCATGACACTGAAGAGAGATGTTCACGCTAGGAGAGGCAGGGGGGAGTATCAGGCCAATGTAAGGGAAAGCAGAGCAATCTTTCCTATTCCATGTTCATGCTGAGGCATGCACTCATTAAAGTGAATGAATGAAGCTAATGAAGAATGCCCCCTACAATATTCAAGTTTTTTCTCTTGCTTTTGCCTAGTATCTACAGCTGAATCCAAGTTAAATGCATTTGTAGACTTCACTGTGTGCAGAGCTGAAATGTGATCTATGTTCTGATTCAATTTGACCACTGACAAACTTTGTGTACCTTGGTTACTTTACTCTGAAGATATTACCATGGCAAAACATTTATTATCTCTTAGTGCTTATATCCCACAGAGAGAAGCCATAAATGTCATTCTTATTTATCATTCACTTGTAGCCAAAAGTATATCAGGACAAAGGAATTAAAAAATTCCATTAAAATGCTTTGGTTTCATGTGAAGAATGGTGCTTATAAAATGAAATGCCAAATTAGCAGCAATGCCACTGGGTCTTAGGAGGATATGTTAGCTTTGGTTCTGCTTGTTACTTAAATGTGCTCTACAGACATGGATCCCTAGCATCCAGGTTTCAAGTTGATTTTTACTAGGCTTCACTTTAAGTGTTTCTCTGTCCAAAGTTACCTGTAATAGGAAGTTTTAGACATGATATCATCTATTCCTCAAATTAAGCTATACAAAGAATCACCTATGACCAGATATGCTCACAAACAGCCATTTGTGAAAATAATTAGTGATGAAGTTCAGGAATACTTGACAGCACAGAAAAGACTGCTGTTAACTCTAGTGAAGTTGATTACCACAAATCTTCCTTATGAGAAAGGCAGTCCTGTCAACCTTTGAAGAGTATTCCAAACCCAACAGTTGAGTGCTGAGTTCTTTATGATACTGTACGTAGTTCAGAAAAGACAATACTCCCTCCACCAGTTTCTTACCGTTTCAAATTTGAGATATTATTTCTAGCCACATATCTTGCAAACGGAATCTGAAAATATAACCAAAAAATGTTTTCAGATTAACATCTTAAAAGTCCATGCTCTTCCATAAGCTTTGGTGACAATATCAGTAAAAGACAGATATGCTGTCACCAGTTATCATGTTATGTATGTATTTATGTTTGAAACAAGCTACATTTTGATTGTATCAAATGGAAACTCATATTTGCTGACAGTCAGTGTCACGGTTATTCTGATTTCTGTGAGATTATTTTTCATGGATGATCTGTGGGGGTATTTATAGTAATTGAACCATGACAGGCATCTAGTACCTTGTAGGAATTTTCCTGAATTTCTCCAAGGGAATCCTTAATAAATTCCCTCCTGAAAAATTCTCCACTATAACCACCTAACCACAAATAAGTAACTACATTATGTGCTATTTTCAGATTATCTTCCAGAAATTAATTATCCCAGGGGGTAGCATTAGTATAATATGGGTCAGATTCCGCATAGGCAGCCAGGCATTTTCCTCTCATATGTGAATAGTACATAGAAAGTAAGTGCTGCTTATAATTTTGAACATTTTTTTCCCTGCCAGCATTTAGAGAATGAAAAGTCAATTTTAAATATAATTGAACAATAACCATGCCACTTATTTTCTTTTATATCTTTCTTTATCAAACCCCAAGTATCTTTATCTCACCATTTAATTAAATATTAGCATTAAAATAACAATAATACTCCCTATATTTATACTCTATAGAAAGAGGGGATAAACAGAAATAACATGAAAAATCAGCCAAAGAAGTGGCGATCACAAATCAGTGCTTTGTTCAGTTCTGGATAAAGCTGTGCCCAAGGCAGGGCAGCTTATTTATTAACTTCTTTGATTATTTATTTAATATTTTATTTATGTCTTTTGTTTATTTTACTGATGCACTATTACTTCTCAATCACTACCACCCATTCTCCCCAATAGGACCATCTCATGACAAAACCACATTTAAATAAAAACAAACTGGTGATGGGGAGCAGTGCAGAAAGGTTAGGCATATACAGAGTTGCTCAGCTGGATTCTTTTAAATCATGCCTCACATGTGATGTGGCATTTGGAAAACAAAGGGAAAATTTCAGAGTTCAACAAAATCACAGGAAAATGTCAGTACTGGCTATAGAAAATGACAAGGCACAGAAAAAAAAATTAATTGGGGGCCCTGTACTTGTAGGAGTATAGAAAAATTTCATTAACATATAACCTAACACCTGTAATACAGCAGACATACCACAAGGTGAGCTGATGCTGATTTAAGGTTGCTGAAGTTCTTTAGTCATTTTTCAGTTGTGTCTGCCTCTGTGACCCCATTTGGGGTTTTCTTGGCAAAGAGAAAAGAATGGTTTACTGTTTCCTCTCCTAGCTTATTTTATAGATGAGGAAACTGAGGCAAACAGGTCACGAGGATACTAACTGACTGAGGTTGGATTTGAACTCAGAAAGCTGAGACTCTTCCTGACTCCAGGCCTGGCTCTCTCCACTGCACCACCCCGCTGCCCAGCATTTAATCTATTAGGGCTTAAAACTGCACTCAGATTTTTCAGGGCACTGCAAGATGGTGAGCAGTTCCCCAGGTCTCAGTGCGTTAGTGTAGGCAGGGTGTGTTTATCCCCATTTGGCTATGAGTTCTAATTCTGAACTAATTCTTTCACTGTGGGAATCCGCACAATCCAATTCAAAAAATGATTGCGGAGCACCTACACTGTGTAGTCATCGAGGGCACAAAGATCGACATGACACAATCCTGCCCTAGAAAAGCTAACAATACGCCAGCGTAGAGCTCAGCGTTTGCTCCTCTGATAATTCACGCACTAGCATCTTTCAGAGAGGGGGTGCTCAGCAAATACCTCTTGGAAAGCTGGGAACACAACTAACAATTATTGAATACTCCAGCTTCTCCACATAGAGAACTGGATAAACTGAGGCACTGGGAAGATTAACAAATGACAACTAGAATTCAGTCTTCTGTAAAAACAATCCTTCATGCTGCCTCTCATCCCCAGCCTCAGACACACAGCATGGTAAAGAAATGCTGGTCACAACAGCATTTTGGGAATCAGTTAAATAATTAGGAGTTATAATAGCAAAAGTGTGTCCAAGAAGACAACTAGAGGGTCAGGCTTAAGAAAAAAATAGCAACCAATTAGCACAGTCACTGATGTTGTATTGATTTAATTGAGTTAAAATGCTGTCAAGTCAGAAAATGGAAAATTGCTGCGAAATATAATATACACTCCCTTATTTCATGCAGCCACATCATGCTGTCATTACTATCAAGATGACTAGTGTTCTGGTCAGTGTTATGTGTTGGTGTTTAGATGTCCAGACTCCAGGAAAGGATACTCCAGAGTCTATGGGCACAAGTGTCTACATTATCACAACTAATTTCTGGGCTGCTGAAAAGACTTGGAGCCCAAGCATCTTTTGGACTTCAAGAGCACTCTTTACTCTGACTCATTCTCTCTAAAGAAGAGTTAAAACCAAAGAAGGTCATGTAAGAAATGGTAACAATGGATACATAAACCACCTGTATGGAACAAAAGTTCTAGTATACAAAAGAGAAATGCTAAAAACAAACCAACAAACCAACAACCCAATTCTAATGAGATTCAGTAACAAATTCATAGGTTGTAAAAATCCAGCCTGAAAAACAGAACATTCCTGAACTCACCCTGAGATCGTAGGGAAGCATCACCAACATTCCGCTGTGGTCCATGAACAAGGCTGCTTCACTGTGCTCGTACATTTGTCTATTTCGGGGAAGCAGCAGTGGGGTGCACAACTCGACGGCTCCTGCACCAAACGGGCAAACTGTAATTAACCACTGAGTTCTCATACTCCCCAGGAACCAACTCAAATTGAAACATAAACCAGACAATTAAGGCTATGTCACTGGGGATCATTATAAAAGTTAGACTAATCCCTGTGTGCCGCTCCTAAGTCATTATTAATTTCTATTTTATTCTGCATATTCTACACAGAGTGAACTCATGTACAATGAGACATAGCAGTCCTCTCATAATTATAACGGTGATTATCCAACTTTATTTTAAAAGCAAAGATGCTATTCTCTTAAATCAATTTCTCTTCAAAAAGCTGAAATATAAAAATGGGCTTAAATTTCACCTGTTATATCAATTACCTATAACTGGATTTGAAAACAAAAGTATATTTAGGTTTTATTCAGATCCACTGCCACTACTTTCTAACAGTGAAAAAGCAAGAAGGGTAACAAAATGAGATTAAAAAAGGACTCACCATGTCTCTTGAAGATGCGGATAATGGTCTCACACACATGCTGCTGTATCTTGGCTGTACGGATAGAGAAGCTACCCTAAAATACAATCAAGACAATTAAAGTACCACTCCAAGAGGGAAAACAGCTTCTCTCTCTAAAAGAATAATGAGTTGGTTGGTGGTATCATAGTGTACATTTGTAAGATCAAATAACAAGGTCTCAGAGTCGTATTTCTAAACATCTTTAGGGAAGGAGGTTCTAGCATCTTTTAACTTGTTTCATAATGATCTTTATTCTAAACAGAGGTCATATGCTGCACAGCGAAGGAAAACTCTTACACAGAAACACATAGTTTGATTACATTGAGGGACTGCCAGACGCCAAGGCCCAAGACAATCTGGATGCCAGGTACCAAGAATATGGAAACAGATTATCTTGCTATTGCAATTCTCAGAGGTACTATGAATAATGGAGGCCATTCCTGTGATCACAAATTGCTTCTCCTTGCTTTCCTAGGGGGTTAGTTCTCTAGGAGAAATCTTTGAAAGGAAATCCTGTAACAGTGGTGGCAGAAGGGAATCTTCCAAGAATAGCAATACTGATGGTAATCAGACAGTAAACACTTATTAAATGCCTACTATGTGCCCGATACTTTGCTAAGCAATGAGATATAGAGAAAGGCAAAATATAATGCCTGATATGTCAAGAGGCTCCCCAGTCTATTGGGGAGACAACATGCAAACAACTATGTACAACCAAGCCATATATAGGATAAATTGGAAAAATCAAGGGAGGGAAGCCCTAGAATTAAAGTGGAACAGGAAAGTCTTTCTTTGCTGGGAAAGGAAGAAAGTAGAAGGTAGAATTTTAGCTGGGTCTTGAAGGAAAGCAGGAAAATCAAGCGGTGGAGATGAGAAGGGAGAGTGCTCCACGTGTACAGGACAGCCAGTGAACCTACCCAGGGTCGGGAAATAGAGCAACTTGTTCTAGGAAGAGCAAGGATGCCAGCGTCCCTGGGTCACAGAGTACGTGGGCAGAGGTAAGAAGGCTGGAAAAGAGTGGGCTATAAAGGGCTTTTAATGCCAAACAGAAGATTTTATATTTGATCCTAGAGGTGAGAGGGAGCCAAAGGAATTTACTGAGTAGGGGAATGACATAGTCAGACCTACACTTTAAGAACATTTCGACAGCTAAGTGGAACTTGGGCTTGAGTGAGGAGAGGTCTGAAGCAGGGAGATCCACCAGCATGCTACTGCAACAGTCCAGGAGTGATAGCAACATGATTTCCTCTTCCTCTCTCATGTTACAGGGTGGGTGACTGGCAATAGTTGTAGAGAAAACTTCTATGTTTGGGTGATTTCAGGCCCCATAGATGCCAACAAATAACTGGAAAACACCCTGATACATGTATCCTATCTTACTCTCTGCATATTCTATGTTGTTCCCATTTAGAATCTAAAACTTTAAGGAGAAATTACCATGTGGTCTTCTAATTTATACAATGCTACGTCAATTCAGCACACTTTAGTACAAAAAAAAAACCACTTCAAACTATAAGCTGAAAGACTCCTGTCAGGACCATGTATATTTAAGGTATATCAGAAGTAACTGGAGTAACATGGGGAAAAGGCAGGTCTAATAATGCCCTATAAAACCAAAGCAGAAACTCAAGAATGTAAGCAACCTGATAAAAATGTGGGATGAGGTTGGTGCTCAGTAAACTTTTCTGAATAGGTTTGAAGAATCAGAAAGCTGGGTGGTCTCTGTGACCCAATATAAAGGGAAGAAAATAAAGTGTCATTTGCATGTATTGGACTTTGTGATCTCTAAGGTCCTTT
Source organism: Notamacropus eugenii (assembly GCF_028372415.1). NCBI lineage: Eukaryota > Metazoa > Chordata > Mammalia > Diprotodontia > Macropodidae > Notamacropus > Notamacropus eugenii. The sequence goes on along the minus strand of NC_092878.1, from coordinate 25,835,784 downwards.
GTGGCTCTATATAATCTTAAGTACAAGCAATTAAGAAACCACTTTGGCAAACAGGATATATATCCAATAAAGCATCAGACCAACATTTCTGCATATACAAGGACACAAATCTATTTAAACATACATCTGATATTAAAGGATTCTTGCAAATAGCTTTCTAAAACTAACAGGCAAAAGAAAAAAAAAGTGGCTCCTAAAATCTACATTGACCCCATACTCACTATTTCTCTTTTTATTATTCCATATATCAGCACATGGGAAAGAAACTCATGCTCAAAACCGATTCCATGAAAACCAAACCAAAAGTGCAAAGAGCAAATAGGCCTAGTACATTAGAGTTATTTTAGCTCCACTATTTAGTTTGAATTAGAACTGGGCAGATGCTTTAAGCTCTGGGTATTTGGGCTAATGCTTATTATTAAGGGACTTTTTCAGCAACAGCCATCTGATTTAGTGCTGTTCAAGATGACTTAGAATTTCCTGAATCCAGCCTGTGTTGGGTTAAATATGTAGCACGAGAACTGTAAATTCACAGATTTTAAACTCACCTTCAATATATCACTGTCATATGTGTAGTCGATGGCAGGGGAGATACGCTGGGAAAAGATCTGGCCCATCATGGTCCGGTAGGCTTTCCCGTCCACATTGGCCAGAGTGTGGTGCAGAACCTCGTGCAGCTCTGACTCCTCCAGCTGGGGTGGAGGAAGCAGCTCGCTTTTGAGTAGCTCGGTGGCTGTGGGTCGCTTTGCAGGATCGTAATTCAATAGCCAGGAAATGACAGATTTCTACAATCAAAGCCCATGGACATGAGGAACAAGTACCTTTAATGTCTGATAATTTTTTTTTTCACCTAAGCCACACCAAACAGATCTTTGTTGCATTTAGCAGATTTTTAACTGGGATTCTTGCAACCTTTGGTATATTATTAATTACATTTCACATATCTCACTGTTTATAAATTCTATAAATAGTAATTTGTTAAAATGCTGGATGTCCTCTGAAACTTTTCACAATAAAAACAATTAGAGAAGACCAGAACACTTAAAGGCATTCTGAACACTATCAAGATACCAAAAGAAGTGTCAATTCCATACAATAAGATATATTCTTATTACTGTATGTTATAATATAGCTACTGGAATTCCTAAAGCAGGTAAAGCAGCCTGTGTCAATAGACTTCAATTTTGCTACTATTCTTCTAGGTGTATGAAAAGAATTAAAACTTCAAAAGTTTAAGCTTAACCAGCCATCTTGTTTCTAGGTTTCTCCATAGGGGCATGACACTTTCTGCCTGCACTGAGATTTTCAGGGCCATCCTTCCCTTGGTGATGCTGCCACCCATTTTCCAACCCTACAGAACGTTAGTGGTGTTCAGCAGTAAACAGAAGCTCAGAGAAGGAGTTGGTGTGGATCCACACCTTTCTGCAGGGCACTTTCCCTTTGTTTATGGGGAGATAGCGTTACCTTTGAAGAACAAGCAACATTAGTTAATGCTCAGAAGAGGTTCACAAAGCATTTTACAGTTTCATAGTGTAATTAAGTAAACAGCTCCTCATTTCCACTAAAATTCAGTTGTTTTGAATTGAGATTGAATCACTGCAGCTAGCCATTTGCAGTCTGAGGAAGCATTTTTATAACAGGCATGCTGAATTGATTTAATGAGATTTTCTGAAAATTTACACAGTGGAAAACTGATAGAAGTAATAAGCTAGCTTTCCCAACAAAATAGATAGTGCTTTACCAATTTTTTTATGCGTGGAAAAAAAATTCTTTTCATTGCATAGGATATCCTGTCCTACTACCTGCATATTCTACATTGTTTCCTTAAGGGGAAATTACCAGGTGATCTTCTAATTTTATACAATGCTAAGTCAATTCAGTACACTTTAGTACAAAAAAACCACTTCAAACTAAAAGCTGCAAGATTATCTTCAGGACCATAGATTTAAGGGTATTTAACAAATATTAAAAATAAAGATTCTTGGGCCTGGAAGGAATCTTCTTAATTGACTAGTGTAATCTTGTCTTATAGATAAGGAAAGCGAGGCCTATGAAGATGAAACAATTTGTTCAAATTCTAGTGTCCAAAGTCTTATAACTAATTATCTTTCCAATGCTAGTGATAGAATTATCATTTGTTCGTAGTACAGATAAGCTGGGAAGAATAGTTGGCATAGTCATTAATCATGGTTCTGTTTCTAATTCCATTAGGGATAGTAGCCTGTTAATTTGAGTAAGATCCTATGCTATATGCACATATACACACACACATTTCATTAGTGTAGGGAGATAGAGGAAATGAACTTCCTCCATCAAAGTAGATGAGCACCTTCCATCTGACTTCTGATCTTGGGGACAGTGAATGATTAAGTTCCTTGCTGAGGATCACACAGGAGCAATGAGAAGCAGGAAGTAAACTCAGGTTTCTGAGGCTAGCTTTTTATCCATTTCACCACACTGCCTCTTAATGTCTTATTAATTTCTTTAAAAATAACAAAATGAGTCTGGTTTTTTAATAGGAAATGTAAGAGGTATGAAATTCACATATACTTATGAATTCAAACACACTAAGGAAGATGAGTACGATATATGACCCTAGCTAATAAAAGTGTAAACAGGATTTTTAATGACTTTTCTAATAGTTCTTTATTGGTGTAGCCCTTAGCCATAATACATAAATACCATAACAAATAACATGTCAGAAGTAGCAGAGTGCTACCAAGTTGAAAGCTGTTGACCTGTTTCAGTCACTATTTTCATAGGACTGCTGTCCCCCACCCCAAAATGTGGATCAAACCTTAGCAAAACAAACAAACAAAAAAACCCCATTCCCTTGCAATAAGAGAAGGAATCACTGCAGGAACTGTTACGTATATCCGTAATTAGCTTAGAAAGAAATAGATGAATTGATGTACAATACATGAATTTCCACATCGTTCTTTTTTTAAGTTAGCTGGCATTCAGTCTTCAACTGTGACATGTTATAAATGTTGTTTCATATATGAACATAATTATACTTGAAAATGCTCTAATATGAGCTTGTCAGAAACTTGCACATTGTTTTGTTCTCACTAAGCTATTTAAAATCTGAAACTCAACATAATTAAAATTTTAAATGATGTTTTTCTTTCCTACAAAAGTCCAGGTTTTATCTGAAACAAAAAGCTGTAAAAGCACTTCTTCACTGCAGCAGTTAAGTCTAGGGTCCAAACCGTACTTCCAAGGCACAAAGAGCTGCACAAAGGAATTCAGCAGCTTGTTAATTCACTATGCCAACACTGGATTTTTTTATCACGTATTTAAATTTCATAATGTTTTAAATGCTTTATCTTTCAGTATTTCTTTTTTACTTTGTTCCAGGAACACAAGAGAATGACTGGCAGAAATTACTAATTGAAGAAGAAAAATAACAATTAAAACTCAAGACTGAAGACATTATAATTAAAGCATCTGAAAATTACCTGCTTTGTATGTTCTGCATCATCAAAATCTTCTGGAAACTTAGGAGAAGTAGGCTAAGAGGATAATTATATTTGAATTAGCAAATAAATACAGCAAACACTTGGCAAACTACCATAATTAAAACATTTGTTCACCAGAAGTGGAAAAAAAAATAATGCTCTCACAGAAATGACAAGCTCGTAAGAAAAGGATAATCTGAGAACCATCTTGAAATCTGATGAACATTCTGTTTTTACATTTTCAAATTTCTTATTCAAATAAAAATATTTAGTAATAACTGTTTATTAAGAAATATTACTAAAAATGTGGATCACTGAATATCTTAGAACCTCCAAGTCATTTAAAATCTCATACCAAGAAGGTCTGCATCGTTTCCATTACCAGAGGGGCACCATATTTTTAAAAAATTTTATTTATTTTTAGTTTCCAACATTCATTTCCACAAAATTTTGAGTTCCAAATTTTCTCCCCATCTCTCCCCTCCCTCCACTCCAAGATGGCATGCATTCTGATTACCCCTTCTCCTAGTCTGCCCTCCCTTTTGTTACCTCCCTCTCTTATCTCCTTCCCCTTTACTTTCTTGAAGAGCATGATAAATTTCTATACCCCATTGCCTGTATATCTTATTTCCCTGTTGCATGTTAAAACAATTTTTTAACATTTGTTTTTAAAACTTTGAGTTCCAAATTCTCTCCCTTCTTCCCTCCTCACTCACTCTCATTGAGAAGGCAAGCAATTCAGTAAAGGTTATACATGTAGGTTGTGTAAAACACTTCCATAATAGTCATGTTGTGAAACACTATGCTTCCTTCTATCCTATCCTGTCCCCCAATTATTCAATCGTATTTTTATTTTTTAAAATCATAATAAGAGACAGTAACAAATAATCATTCACAGTTAAAGTAACTATAATACACTCAACTCTTCTGGCTAATAATCCTGATACTACATTGATATCATTATAGTAAAAAATGCAGACGTACTTAAAATGAAGGAACAATGTGCTGCTTGAAAAAGAAGAAAGTGTTACATTCTAATTATTAAGGACTCCAACTTTGCACAAAAGACCCTCAGTTAAAACAGGAACAGTATGATAACTTGATTTACTCCAGGAGAGTACAGACAAAGCTTTAAAAACTATAGTAAAGTAGCCCAGGTTTTGCAAATAGTTATCTCTTAGGTGAAAAGCAGGAAGATGGTTCTAAGTATAATGTACTTTCTCAATCATAAGATGCTATTTAATGTAAACCACCAGACCTCCTGCCTCTGCTTAATTACTCTAAATTGGTCCCATATGTACAAAGCAACTACTTTGCGTTTGGTTCCCTTTACTCATCATGCATTTCTGGACATAAGTCAACCTAGTCATATCCCATCCTCTGTCAGATCCTCACACTATTTTCTCATGTATACCATTATCGATGGTAGCCCTTAAGAGAATCCTAGCAAGTGTGAAGACTGAGGCAAAATCACACTATCAGACAAAAGAAGAATGTAAGTGAAAATGTAGTAGGACAAAATGCAACTTCTGATCCAAATTGTATGTTCTTTTCACTGTCTCTCTCACTCCTGTCTCTACATTTGCCACAACCTTTTAAAAATATTTTTGTGCTCATTAATAATAATCTTGCATTTACTAATTTTTAAGGTCCACAAAGTGTTATCCTCATGATAACTATCTTAAAGAGCTAGTATAATAATATATTCACTTCACAGATGTGGAAGCTAAGACTCAGACAATTTAGGCACTTTGCCCCAGTTCATAAAGCTATTAAGATCCAGAGTCAAGTCTCCTGACCTCAGGCCTAGCATTCTTTCTTCTGTAACAGGAAGCTTATCTACCTAATTCTCTCCTCCCCACATCTCTTTCTAACAGTTGTGAAAACAATCAAATCTCTCCCTAAAAGCTTTGGTTCCAGGTGGATTGCCCAGTTGCCAGAGAAAATTTTAGTAATATGAACATGATTCTTACCACATGAAATTCCCCTACCATTTCTGTAGATCTACTCTCTTTTAAAAAATATTTTTATTTTATTTTTTCATTACATTTTAAGTTCTGAACTGTCTCCCTCTTTCCCACCAGAGAAGGCCACCATCTGACACATTTATACATATATGTAAAACCATACTAGGCATATTTCTTTCTACCAGTTCTTCCCTGGAGGTAGACAGCATCTTCCTTCGTAGGTCCTTTGTAGTTGATTGGGATACTTAAAATACTCAGAATAACTTAGTTGTTCCCAGTGTAAACAATATTGCTGTTACTGTATACAGTGTTCTCTTTGGCTCTGTTCATTTCACACTCCATTATTTCATACAAGTTTTTCCATGTTTTTCTAAACTCAACCTGCACATCAGTTCTTACAGCACAGAAGTAGTCTACTGCAATCATAAACCATAATTTGTTTAGCCATTCCCCAATTGATGGGCATCTCCTCAATTTCCACTTCTCTGCCACCACAAAGAGGGCTGCTATTAGTATTTTAGAACATAGAGGTTCTTTTTCTTTTTCTTGATCACTTTGGGAAACCGTCCTAATAGTGGTAAATGCTGGGTCAAAGGGTAAACACAATTTTCTAACTCTGGGCATAATCTCAGATTGCTCTCCAATGTAGATCTACTCTCAATATGATCTGAGTCAAATATAAAGTGTTGGAAATGGAAATGTCTGAGGAAAGTGGCAGTGCTACTACTGATGCTGCCATAAGAAGGGAGACCTGCAGGGCTTGTTCCCTGCTTGAAATGGTTCATTGTAAAGGCAGTTTGTCAAGGCTGGCATGCCTCAATAATTAAGCCTTTTTATTTATGGGAGAAAAACCTTTTTTCATAGGTTTAAATATAAGAAAGTTATGTTGTCATATACTTAAACTTCATGTGATAAAAACCGAGGTCAGTGAGGTACATTTAGGGGGTGAAATCATTGATACATACGTCTCTGAGTTGACTGAGAATAAAGATCCTTTCTGATGCTGTAACCATGGGATGATAGGACATTTCAAAGAAGATGATGCCCAGGCTGAAAAGATCTACTTTCTATGGGAGAAAAAATGGAAATATAAATAATTTAATTGCATTCAGGTTTGACTAGTGATCAAAGTACAATTTCTTAAGAAATTGTAGAATAAGTATTAAATAGCAAAAAAAAAAGATTCAAAAAAATGTCATGGTACAGAAAACTATTTGTTCAGACGATTCACAAAACAAAGGAATAAAAACATAAACAAAATGTTCTATGTTTAGCCTGTGAAGCATTTAATCCAGCTAATCTGAACACTGTACTTGTAAAATCAATTCTATCTGGCTAATGTATATACGGTGTTAGACTAAAATGACTGAAAATTGCAAATCTTGGATACTGATAAAGGACAAAAGAGCTGCTAAAACAGATAAGGCTTGGGTAATACTTTAATTTATTAATCATCTGATGCAGGGCAATAAATGAAAATTTCAAGTTACTCTAAGTGGCCAGAGAGTTGCAAGGTCATTCCAGTCCTGGTAGCAGAATGTTAGCCCCTTGACCAACACTGCCTTTTGTAACTGCATCTCTAATGACTAGCGTAGTGTCTGGAGCATAATAGGCACCTGACTGTTTATGGGTTGACTGTTTAATGTAATAGTAATCATTTTAAAATAATACAGTGAATGAGGAAAGTCCTCATGATTAACTCAAAGAACATAAATGAAAATTCAATTAGAAAAAATACTTAGTAAATATTTGGTAGAAAAAAATCCAAAAGAGCACTGATACTGACAGGATGAAATTCAGAAAACAGTCTTATTAAAGGATAGAGGGATGATAATGTAAACTAATTCACTGTATGCTAGAGTTGCTGAAAATTTTAATCACTTTATTTTTCAACAAAATCAAATAGCAAGGAAGCACAAATCCAGCTTTTCAGAAAGCTAAAAATAAATTTAATTCTAAGTACTAGCAAAAAGTTCCTCTTATACTGGCTTAGATGACCTCTGAGCTCTTTTCCAAATCATATTCTTGTGCGTTTGTGTGAGTGTGTGTGTGTGTGTGTGTGTGTATCTCTTGCTATAAGTGAAAGCTAGTTTTGAACTATGATTATAAGGCTGAGAAAATGATTCTTCATTCAAGATCTTCATCTAAAATGGTTTAGCTAATAGTATGAGGTACAATCTGCAAGGAAATATGCTCAAGTTAAGAGTTTACGGAAATTTTGAGATTCTTCACTGAAAATTTACAAAATGCCATGAGAACATCTGAAAGTATCTCAATTTAACATGCATGCAAAAGTCAAAATTTAAGTGGACAGCACTCCAAAACAAGGTTTTCATCTTCATGGAGCCTAACATGTTGACAGCATGTATAGAATCAACTCACAGCATCTTAACAGTTAAAAAGCAAACAGCAACTGTCCAAACTAGCAAATTTAAAAATAAAACATTTGCGAATGGCCCCAAAGTGATATTATCTTTTAAGCTCATAATAATATTTCATGTTGAAACCCTCTTTGTTTTTCAACAAAAATAAAATGCTCCGTTTCACATTACCTGGTTGTATGAAGATTTCGTGCTTCCTTGGACTTCCGGGCTTACATACAACGCTGTGCCCACCATTCCAGTCAAATTATCTGTGTGGTTGCAGACAGAAAAAAAAGCTTTATATGATAAGAATTCTATGGACATGGCAGAAGGGCCTACAACAAGGGGATTAACGACAGTGATGAACTGAGTCTAATTAATTACTGACAATCCACTTGTCAATGGGGGATTGACAATCCCCACTGAGGGATTTTTTTATGCATGATACAAAAGACTGTCCATATCTCCCTTATGTAGTTAATTACTGACATTCATTGCACTCTACTCAAGGATGCCTTCTAACTGAAGTAAGGGGGAGGCAGCTCCAGATAGGCTAGTATTTTCTATCAACTGAATATGTTCTTAGGAGAAAACCCTTTAGATTGGCCAAAATGATCAGGTAGTCTGACTTCACTGATGTATAGAGCAACAGGTAAGGAAACTCTACCAATGCAGATCTATAGCCATTGTGCAACTGATAGCTGCCTGGGGCACTGAAAAGTCAGATGACTTACCCAGAGCACCACAGTCAGTATTCATCAGAGGTAGGGCTTGAACCCAGCTCTTCTGAATCCTGACCAGCATTTTATCCACCACACCCTCACTGCCTTTTAACACCTTAAGCTCTCTTTTCTAATGATGTACTGAAGGACAATTAGCAGTGCAAAGGAAATGGCATTTGGTGTAAAAAAAAAAAATCAGTGATGAAAACATGTACAGGCTTTTCCTTGTTTACCTGAGGGGTAAGATTTAACTAGGTGATCAGGTCCCCGATCTTCTTGTTTGGTATCCGCCTAAAATACAAGGAACCCAAGTATTAGGGTGTCATGGCATTTGTCACTGATGACTGCCTTTTGCATATTTTATAGCTTGCAGAAATTCCAGGAGGGTCACTGTGAGCATGGGCTGTCATTGGTGTTGCCTTTCTAATTTCATTGTGTCATTTTCCAGTTCACATTGACACGTCCTCAAAACAGAGTATGTAAAGTGGTGATATTCTTGAAAAAACCAAAACATTCTAATGGCAAATGGCTACCCCCTTCCCTGAAGTGCTCTCTCTACCTTCCTCATTTCCTCCTCTTCTGCTGATCTCTTTTCTACCATCTTCACATAAAAGTTGACCTCAACTGTTTACTAAGCCTCGGTTTCCTTTTCTTGCCCCTAAATAGGGAGTTAAAGGAAAGGAAACAGAATGGACTGGATGAGTGACACCCCACCTATGAGCCACAGAAGCTTGAGGAGTAAGAGGAGAGAAGTAATATAGAATGACTGTAACGGGTCCACAAATCTGTACATACAATGTCATTTTGTCTTCACTTGGCTGCAACAAAACACAAAGCATGATTCAGCATAAAAAGGAAGCAAAACTCACCTTCTGTTGATAACATATATAAATATAAATAAATATGATATAAATGCTACTGCGATGAATAAAATAAAATCTCCTTCAGAAGCATTAATGAACTCATTAGCTTTTTGTCATGTGTATTCTTAATCAGATACTAAGAGTATAGATACTATCACATGTGTCTACATGTGGAAATTCTACCAATTTTTTTTTTAATGTTCAAAGGGGACAGATTTGCTGGGAACCCCTAGAATAGATGTTCTTAATCCTTCCAATTTTAAAATCCTCCACTTCCTATAACTGAACTTTTTTGTAAATGTGGTTATTGATATGTCCAGTCTGGTTAAAGCAGAGTACACTTGCATAAATTCATGGATGGAAGTTATGGTATTATATATTAAAACTACGCTCTTTACTGCTCACTATCTGCATACATTACTAATGTACATGGTGGCAGCTTGGAGATACAGCACTAAAATTTCTGAGGGAGCCAGAAACATATGCTAAAGAAGACAATAGCAGATATAACTTATTGCAATGTTCCAGTCTTGGTGGTGAAGCCCACTGTTCTGAGCCCCAGCCATCTTCCGAGACCAGCCCCATGCCCTGAAGATAAAAAGAACTGATGAGATCTTGGCTCAGGTGTTTCAAGTGCCTTGGCTTAGCTCTAGCTATATTGAAGCTTTCTCACTGAATAAAAACCTCAGACCAAAATATTAAACTAAGGGAAATTAAAATACTTTGTATTCATGATTGAAATAGGTACAAAGAAATCATTTACTTTTAACTAAAATACATTTACCAATAAATGCAAGTATTTACTAATTCATGATTAGAATGCAGAAAACAAACGTAAACTGAAGATTCCAGCCCTGAGCCAGGAGAATCACATTAACTTAACCTCATTTTAAAAGTATCTTTCATTGTGATTAAATCCTAAAGCTTCAGGAATGAGATTTGGTCTCTTTTCATTATGGTCTCCACTTAATTAAAATACTCACTGCAAAGGCTGGGTGGTCTGTGGCCAAGCCAAAATCACCGATTTTGACGTGATCATCAGAATCCAAAAAAATGTTGACAGGCTTCAAATCTCTGTGAATCATTCCCTGTTAAAAGAAAGATAAGAATGATATCCTGACTTAGAGATGATCATCACAAAAAGGGCTAATTAATTTTAGGGAAAGAACCACAAGCTGCTCTTCATTTATTCCCTCCTTCATGGAGTAAAGGCTTACTGAATATCTATCACGTAGGAACTGGGTGGGGAGGGGCTCCAGGAGGAATACAAAGTTTAAGCAATTCACTAACTCAGTCCTCAGGGAAATTACCGTGGAGTAGGACGAGATACCACAAACACACGGTACACTGATTACTTCATTTTGGGGCCTGTTGTCTTCTAACTGCTCTCCCTACTCTGATTTACCCTGAATAACTCTCAGATTACTCTTCCTAAAACACCTTTCTATTAACTTTTGGTTTAAGTCCAAATTCCTCATCTCGGTATTTGAGACCCGGCACAGTGAGCACCATCCTTCCCAACCTCATGTAACATGTCCTGCCCTCTTTGTGCACGATGCTCATTCTTTCCTCGGTGCCTCGATTCACACCGTTCTTCCCTAATGAAGAGGGCACTCCCTCTTTTCTTTACATTTCCAAATCCTTCTAATTTTTCAAAGTCTACCTCAAGTTCTACCTGGCTCCAAAGGACATTTCCCAAATAACTCCAATTAACACTGGACTTTTCTTCTGGACTGTCAGATTATACTTACTGTTGCCATAAGTGTATAAGGTACAGAAGTCCTGTTTCTACCCTGTCTTTCACCTAAAAGAATGAGCTCCCTGACGGCAAGGATTTTGTAATATTATTCATTTTCTATCCCCACAATCTTAGGCTATTTTTTCAACAGAGTTGAAAGGGAGAAACTGCACAGGAACACAATTTTAGGATCACTAATCATTATTTCATAGTAATATAGTTAGAATTCTCAGTGGAAATGCTTTTTAATAAAATCTGAACCCCAAAGATTGTGTTTTTATGAAATCATTTATGAAGCAGTCAGGTATGTGTGCAAAGGCCGTCTAATAATATTGTATTTAAACATGGCAAAATAAAACATTTTAAGAATAATGAGAAATTAAGCTGAAGAAAAAGTCTAATATGTCTATATCTTCTCCCTGCTTTCTTCATGAAGTTGTCCCAGTTGTTTGTTATACAACAGTCAAGTTATTTTCCCTGTACTTAGTCCAGAAAAATGTTATGGCAAAGAGGATCACTTCAATGCTAGGAGATAACTATGTTCCAGGGCTTTATTTGTCCTAAACAAGTTGGTTTTTAAAAGCAGGCAGTTCAATCTGAAGCTAGGTTCATGTTTTTGTCCTTTATAGCGGATTCAAAATTTCTGGCTTTTAAAATGACCAGCTCTCAGTGAGAAATAATAGTTTAAATAAACTGCTTTCATCTTTGGCCTTCTTTTGTCCACACAAAAGATGACATAATTAGTTCTTAAAAGTATTTCAAGGCCATCACCAATTCAGTGAAAATATCATAATTTAGAGGAAACACTTCATTTTTACCTCTCTCTCAATTTTTTACTCCCTTTTAAAATAAATCCTACACTAGATCACTTTTATACCACATATATCCCAAGATACAGTCTAGTCTTCAAGATTCTTTCTGCTTATCAATCTTTGTACCCCATTCCATCTCCATTAACAAACAAATCTGCCATTAAAACACTTCCTTGTATTTTCTTCTCACATGTACTTTTTCTTTCATAACTGAGACAATTTTATTAAATCACATATTTTTGTACATCACATACAATCATACAATCATGTGAGCACTTTAATTCTGAGACACGCCATGGGACAAATCAGTGCAGTGAAGCTCACTAACCTTTTCATGGATGTAGGCTAAACCATCCAGAATTTCTCTGAAGAGTCTCCACAGCCTGACGGAATCTTGACACAACCCCTGGTCAATGGTGTCCCGTAAAGTACTCTTTTCACAGTACTCCATCTTTGGATAAGGATAAACCAGTGAGAAGTTCAACACTGACCTGCTGACTTGAAATGTTACTTAATGCTGTGCTTTAATTTTACACCTTTATCATTAAGTTGAGGCAGCTGTTATTACATAGTAAGGTAGACCACATGCTATTTATGGCATGTATCACCACCACCAACACCCTCTCCTCTTTTTAAAAGTCCCCAACGTAAGTGAAAAATGGCAAGAAATAGGAGTTTTATGTAGTTGTTTTGAAAGGTGTTTTCAACTAATTTATTAGAACTAATATAATGATGCCATCACATTTTCCATAATTTATGCATTAAATGAATCAAGAATGATCTTCTAGAACAAATGCTAACATTTAAAAACATTAATGGTCCTTACTTGGTTCAGAATCACATGTACTGGTCTCTAACTTGACACCATAATTATATTAAAGTAGCAAAATACAGCGTAATAGCATTGAATTTTATGGTCAGTATGGTGAAGAGACTTATTTATACAACTGGCTAATATTCTTCAAATGAGACATTCTCCCACTGAAGGAAAACAATTAGGAAGCGATCGAAAGCCTATGAGCCGGGACTGCGGTGATCTAGTGTGATGCCCATCACGGAAGTCATTCCCTGCTAAGAAACTAAGGGTTGGCTAAAGTGATAGTTTAATAATTTAGCAAGAATTCAACTTATTGAGAGGTCAGGTCACTGGTTGGGGAGAATGCCCAGAAAAGGCAAAAGAAATAAAACTATTGAAGGGTATTTTCTCGGAGAAAAGACACTTCCTCCCTTCCTTTCTGATGGAGAGGAACAATGCTTGCCATCAGGCAAAGACACAGAAATCGAGGATTCTGTGTCCCAGCCCACCCAATGGGCTCGGGCCATGGAAGAGCTCAAGAGGAATTTTGAAAATCAAGTTAGAGAGGTGGAGGAAAGACTGGGAAGGGAAATAAGAGGGATGAGGGAGAAGCATGAAAAGCTGATCAGCTCCCTGCTAAAGGAGAACCAAAAAAATCTTGAAGAAATTGGCACCTTGAGAACTAGCCTAACTCAGTTGGCAAGGGAGGTGCAAGGGGCCAATGAGGAGAAGAATGCTTTCAAAAGCAGAATTAACCAAATGGAAAAGGAGATTCAAAAGCTCACTGAAGAAAATAGATCTTTCAAAACTGGAATGGTACAGATGGACGCTAAGGACTTTATGAGAAAGACAGATATCTCAGAACATACCGCGCAGATTCGAAAAATGGAAGATAATGTGAAATATCTTATTGGAAAAACAACTGACCTGGAAAATAGAATCAGGAGAGACAATGTAAAAATTCTGGGACTACCTGAAAACCATGATCAAAAGAAGAGCCTAGACATCATCTTCCATGAAATTATCAAGGAAAACTGCCCTGAGATTCTAGAACCAGAAGGCAAAATAAATATTCAAGGAATCCGCAGAACACCGCATGAAAGAGATCCAAAAAGAGAAACTCCTAGGAACATTGTGGCCAAATTCCAGAATTCCCAGGTGAAAGAGAAAATATTGCAAGCAGCTAGAAAGAAACAATTCAAGTATTGTGGAAATACAATCAGGATAGCACAAGATCTGGCACCCTCTACATTGAGGGATAGAAGGGAATGGAATAGGATATTCCAGAAGTCAAAGGAACTAGGACTGAAGCCAAGAATCACCTACCCAGCAAAACTGAGTATAATACTTCAGGAGAAAAAATTGTCTTTCAATGAAATAGAGGACTTTCAAATTTTCCTGATGAAAAGACCAGAGCTGGAAAGAAAATTTGACTTTCCAACACAAGAATGAAGAGAACCATGAAAAGGTGAACAGCAAAGAGAAGTCATAAGGGACTTACTAAAGTTGAATTGTTTACATTCCTACATGGAAAGACAATATTTGTAACTCTTGAAACATTTCAGTATCTGGGTACTGGGTGGGAGTACACACACACACACATGCACACACGCACACATACATAGAGACAGAGTGCATAGAGTGAATTGAAGAGGATGGGGTCATATCTTAAAAAAAAAAATGAAATCAAGCAGTGAGAGAGAAATATTGGGAGGAGAAAGGGAGAAGTTATATGGGGCAAATTATCTCTCATAAAAGAGGCAAGCAAAAGACTTATTAGTGGAGGGATAAAGAGGGGAGGCAAGAGAAAAACATGAGGTCTACTCTCATCACATTCCACTAAAGGAAAGAATATAATGCACACTCATTTTGATAGGAAAACCTATCTCATAATACAGGAGAGTGGGGGACAGGGGCACAAGCAGGGTGGGGGGGAGGATAGAGGGGAGGGCATGGGGAGGAGAATGCATTACGAGGTCGACACTCATGGGGAGGGAAAGGACCATAAGAAAATAGAAGTAATGGGGGACAGGATAGGATGGAGGGAAATATAGTTAGTCCTATACAACACAACTAGTATGGAAATCATTTGCAAAACTAAACAGATATGGCCTATATTGAATTGCCTGTCTTCCAAGGGGAAGGGGTGGAGAGGGAGGGAGCTAAAGAAGTTGGAACTCAAAGTGTTAGGACCAAATGTAATGTTCTTACCACTGGGTAACAAGAAATACAGATTAAGGGGTCAAGAAAGCTATCTGGCCCTACAGGACAAAAGAGAAGAGGGAGACAAGGGCAGGGAGGGAGGATAGAGGAGAGAGCAGATAGGTCACAGGGGCAATTAGAAAGCTTGGGTCTGGGGGGGGGAGGGGATAAAAGGGGAGAAAATTTGTAACCCAAAATGTTGTGAAAATAAATGTTAAAAGTTAAATAAATAAAAAAAAGAATTCAACTTATTCTCACAAAAGCAGTAACAAATGCCAAGTACTTATGTTGACTCAACAGGTCTTTCCAATGAAGTATAATGATAATCTATCCCACAGATCTTCCACCTGAAAAAAAGATTCATGCTAACCAAGATTCCCTCCTACGCTGTAACAGCAGGTCTGGCTTCTTTTTACACTTATGGCTGACTCTAGCCATGTCTGACAAATGCACCATGATTTGGACCCAACAAGACTCTCCTCATGTGGCCAGTCTGAAGCTTTGTATCTATCCTTTATATTTTCACACCAGGCTGATCTGTCTGTGGCTACCATTTCTTAGAAAAGCTACACTGTTTAAATCATATCTTCTGCCCTTCTGCCTCCCCACATTCTTGAAAATACTTCACTTCAATCTGTTTCATGATGGTTGCAAATGGCCAGGCCATGACTGTAGCATAAAGGATCATGTCAGTGTTGGCAGAATGAATGTGTTCATTTATGTAATTAGTGATCTGATCTTGTTATTTAATCAAGGGTGATGCCCATGATACTACATTAGTACTGGAAATATGAAAAGAACCTGAAGAAAGACGACAGAAATTTATAGAAAGGCATGGAGAAGAATCACAGCATGAGAAGGCATGGAGGACTTGCAATCCACACTAGGGGAGAACACCCCCAAAATAACGGGATTATGTCACATATACTATTAGGTCTCATTCTTTCATCCTCTTTTTCTAACCTTTCAAAGAAATGCCCATTCTACTCATGGAAGCTACTGTATTATCAAAGAGAACCCCGCATGATCACCTGGATGTACAGGTAATGGACTGCCTGGGTCATCAGGGATTGTTCACTTTCCTGGTGATCACTTTTTTCATTGCATTCTTCATCCTGCTTCATGAAGAAAGAAAACAGAACATGAGGAATTAATTGCTACTAAACCAGAATATCATTGCCAAGTGTTTACGAAACCCCCTTTCCTATTTACCAGACACACCTGTATATGCAGAGCACGATGTTAAGTGCTAGGTATCCAAAGAGAGAAAGAAATAAAAGTCCTAACCTCAAGAAAGCTCACATTCTATTGATGTGTGGAAGGAAAAAGGAGGCTGAGAGAAGACAGCAGGTACACATAAAGGGAACTATGAAATACATACAAAATGACTATAAGATGGTTTGTATTAAGACAGTGTGGAACGTATTCCAGGTATGAGGATAGGAGCTGTAGAGTCAAGTATGGAGGAAGAGTTTGGTTGGCCTATAGAGTGTGTAGGGGAGTAAAAGGTAAAAAGAAGGGAGACTGGGGTCAGATTTCAAAGGGTTTTAAATATCAAATCAAGGAGGCTATTTACATTTGATTCTAGAGGTAACAGGGAGTTGCTAAGATTTCGATCACCACCAAAATATCTTCTCACAACCAAAGAGTAAAGTTGATAGAGAATATCAGTTAAAAAAAAATTCTTATAAAGTACCAGAGTGCTAATTAGAATAAAATTTGTTTAGATCTCCCTAGATCTAATATAGTAAAATATGAATGCGAACAGATTTTGAAGCACTACTCTCTAGACTGAGCAGCTTAGTGGACATGTGAGCAACTTTGCTGTACTATGTCATAGCACTGTTTTTCTATTGGGCTGTTTAGTTGGACCTAAAAAGCAAATGAGATATGTTCCTTTTTTTGCTATCAAAATTTTTTCATGACTAATATCTTAACAGCATAATTTAAAAACTTCTTTCCTTCTATAGTAGCCTTGTTCTTTGGTTTGTTTTTTTAAAGTGAGGAGAAACTATCAATTGCTAAAAACTAACAACCCTTATGGTTCTTTCTGATTTACATTTGGATCTTGGGAAGAACCTAACTTACTTTGTTTGAGTTTAATTTTTCAAAGATAATAGGCCAAATCTAGAAACAATAGTTAACCCCATCCAATTCAATAAACATTTATTAAGTGTCTGCTGTATACAAGACACTGTTAGGCGGTGCTGACACAGGAGAAGCTTCATGTGAATTATCTTATTTATGGATTGACAGGACACGAATTTCACCATAGGAGCTTCTCTCTGCCACGTGGCATGGTTTTGAGGTGGCTCCCCTAGCCATCAAGTGCAGCATATTCAGGTAATGAAAAATTTTAATATGATCTGAGTAAAAACAGAATTGTAAATATGTTGTCTAAACCACTGGTGTCAAACTCAAACAGAAACATATCCTTGCAGGGTACACAGTGACTTAGAATACCACAAATTAATATTATCTATATTATAATATATTGTTATTTGTTACATATATTTCTGAATTACAATTTTATCTGGATGGAGGAGGTGGTACTCAGAAGTTTTTAAGTTTGATAATTCTGGTCTAAACTATCACTTCACAGAGTAAGAGAATTTTACAGATTGAAGGGCCCTCAAAGGCTGATGCGCCCCTGAAAATCACCTGCCTCACAATGTATTTGAAAAGTAGTTATTCAGTCTTTTCTTGAGACCTTTAATAAAGGAGGGCCCACCACCTCTTTAAGGATCTGGGATTTCACTGGTATAGGGAATCAGAGATAAGCACATTTCCTCTACCAGTGTAGGCTAACATTCTCCTCTGCAACTGATAGTCTTATGTGTTTGTCCTTCGTTGCCAAAGAAGACCATGCCATCAGAGAAATAATGACATGACTTGCACTTGACTTTGTTTTGAGTGAGGGAGGGCTGTGCAGGTCACGAGCCTCACTTTTCCTTCAGAGTCATCTGAATCCAGTGACCAGATATCATCAGGAAGACTGGAGATGACCTAGGATGAGGCAATTGGGGTTAAGTGACTTGGCCAAGGTCACACAGCTAGTGAGTGTCAAGTGTCTGAGGTGAGATTTGAACTCAGGTCCTGACTCCTGCACTGGTGCTCTATCCACTGCATCACCTAACTGCCCCCTAACTGATAGTCTTAGAGGGATGCTGAAAGCACTGAGATGTTCAGGGATTTTGCCCAAGGTCACAGAGCTAGCATGTGTCAGAGGTGGGGCCCATACCCACGTCTTACAAGCTTGTGGTTAACTCTCTAGCCATATTGCCACATTGAAATTTAAAGCATCCTAAAATAAGATGTAGATAATTTCTGCATTCTATCTGGATTATTTAGAGCAATATTCTTTTCTTAGCACAGAGAGTCAAGTTTATAAATATGACAGGTTTCGGATGGTTGTATAAGACTGGGGAAATACTAAAAAAAAACCAAACCAATTTGTACATTTCTACTTCTTTCAAATCAATTCAAACTACCTACTAGAGTGTACATATAAACATTTGTTACCTACATCCAGTATGACTTCATGGGTTATTTTCACTCCTAAATAAAAGTCATCCTATCTAACCCACATCTAAATGTTGTCTACCTCTAGAATCAGTAGAGAGGATGTAACACTACTCTGATGGGTGCCAAAATAAACTGGTAACCATTTATGAGGATAAGCAATAGGACTGGACAGGAAATTCACTGGGGTTAGAGGTCTCAGGGATGGTCTATGAAAAATGAATCAGGAATGGCTGGGGCAGGAAGAAACCAAGCAAAATGCAAGGAGTAGGCGCAGTCCATGTATACTGTGGCTTTTCTCACTCTAGTTCCACAGCTTGCATCCTTTCCCCACACCAATGTACCACAAAGTAATTATTTTTATTTTAGTCAGCAAATCATCTGAAGACCATGCAATGTCCTAATTAATTTCTCTACCCTGAAAAAAGGGAAATTTGTATATAACATAAATTTAGGATAAATTTAGGCTTACAGCACTAATTTTTTTTTCTCAGTAATTTTTTTTTATTATTTTTTAATGTTTAACAATCACTGCCATACAATTGAGATTTTATCCCCCCACACCTACCCCCCACTACCCCCCTCCCTCCCCATGACTGCATACAATTCTGTATAGGTTCTACATATACTTTCCTATTGAGTACATTTTCACTATAGTCATGCTATGTAGTTGGACTAAAATAAATGGAAGAAATCATATAACAAATCAAAACATGATACACAAAAACATACACATACACAGACACGATCTGCTACATTCTGCGAATGACTTCCATATTTCTTTCTCTGAGTGTGGAAGGCATTTTGCCTTAGAGAACCACCATTGGGATTTTTTTTTTTTAAGAAGTTCTTGCGTTATTACGAAATTCCAAGTCTACCAGAAAAAACTCTCGCACACTGTGGTCGTTGCTGTGCACAAACTTCTCCTGGTTCCGCTCCTTTCACTCAGCATCAGGTCATATAAGTCCTTCCAGGCCTCTCTGAACTTACAGCACTAATGATTGACTATAAAGGACTCCAAGGTTTGCAAACACTTTACCTCCCCTAGCTAATTTAATCTTTGGAACAGCGTTGTTGAGTAGACTCGATATTGTATGTTATGTTATATCACATCACAATCTCCCCTCTACAGAACAGAAAATGCTGGGTTAGGGAGGTTAAGTGACTTGCCCAGGGTTACAGCATCAGGGAGTGGGATTTGGGGCCAGCTTTCATCTGCCTCCATGTCCAGTGTTCTTTCCATTCTATTACTCTCTTTTAATAACCCTGGGTATTTAGTATTAATTAATTAATTTA
This sequence comes from Notamacropus eugenii, assembly GCF_028372415.1. Lineage (NCBI taxonomy): Eukaryota > Metazoa > Chordata > Mammalia > Diprotodontia > Macropodidae > Notamacropus > Notamacropus eugenii. The sequence continues at coordinate 25,816,042 of NC_092878.1, read as the reverse complement.
TAATTAATAAAATTATTATTTTAATTAAAGTAATAATCAATTATTAATTAATCAAGGAATGCTTTGCTTAGAAAGGTTCCTTAATTCACAAGGTGAGTTAAGTGATATCCTTAAGTCAATCAACTTAACACTATACAGTTTTATCAGGGTAGCTTATAAATCAAAGGTGTCACTTTGGTGAAACATTTTTGAAAAGATTTTTCCTGCTTTTAAGAGTAAGGTATCTGGGATTGAAGGCTGAATGAAGTGTCTACAACTGGAGTCCAGCTGTGCACTCTTTTATCAGACAATCTATCATATTCAAGCTTTTTAATCAAGCTTATTTACCTGACTGGCCCTCTTGCTGTTTTCATCTTCATTGTCAAAAATGATATCACTTTCAGAATCTGTGGCCGGTCTTTGAGAAAGAAAAAAGAAGCGAAAAGAGAGGAAAATGAAATCTCTTTAAATTTCCAAAATCAACAGGATCTGGACAATTCAAAAGGAAGGTGTTCGCTATACAGTGAAACTTATCCATAAACAGCACTCAGATATAAATTCACCTAGGTAGCACATTAAGCTAATTCTTAGGTCCCTCATGAAAATAATTTCATTCAGAAATTGTTTTAATTATTTTTCAATGGCCATTCCCTTGTAAGGGCTACAACAAAACTTAAGTAAGATAGGAAGAATTAAAAGCAGATTACACTTATTAAACTGTCAAATTACACTTTCCGATCTACGGGCTTTTGCTTATTCGTTTGCTAACTCACTTTGGAATCTTTAATAAATCTTACCTCAGGACTACAAATTATCTGGACTATTAAATAGCTAGTTTACTAGAAAGAGTATATTACATAACATACTAGATGAATAGTATGAATGCCTGATGGAATAATCTGGCAAATGAAATCAGGTGAGAAGCTTTTATACTCTGGAATTCACTTCTCCTTTCCTTACTTTTCCCCCACACTTTTATTTTTTTGGCTAAGTTTCTCTATTTTGCCTGAGCTAGAAATCCCCCATGAGGTCTGACCCAATGCTGATAATTCATCAGCCTTAACCTCTGCCAGGAGCAGGGATTACAGGTGTGCCTCATCCAGCTTTCCCATACAATCTACTATAGCCTCAAGTGTGGAAATTCTTCAAGTACAATGAAAAGTCTTAAAGCTTTAATTGGATATGGTTTAAAAGTAAGGGTCTGTTTGACAACTTTCACACGAATGTTCTAATTAAAAACTAAATCATGTTTTCAATAGCTTTGCAAACAAGAGTTTGTAAAACTGATAAATGCATGTGCCAAATCTTTTAAAAAGAGTATGAACAGGCTTGATTGGCTAAGGGATTTCCTTTCAAGTATTCTATGGTTTCCCAAATTAAATAACATTTACTGAATCAACTTACAAGAATGACTGTGAGAATACTCCATCCCGATCATCATCATCTTCATCATCATCACTTGACTCCTGATTGGCTCCAGTGAACTTGGCACTGGAAGATGTGCTCCACTCCACTGAGCTGGTCAGGATTGGAGGAGGAGCATTCGTTTCCACATCATCTGTCAACTCAAGTCCATTTTTTCCATTTGGTTGCCCCTTTTTAGGGGCTGGACTCTCTTCACTTACATCTGATGATAGGCATCCAGGAGAGGGCATCTCATGTTTTTCTATCCAGGCATTGTAGTACCTCACAATGTTCTCATGATTTAGCCGAGAAAGCAAGGTCACTTCCCCTTTAATTCGTCTAAATTGTTTGCTGGCAGGATTGATAGGGATCCGCTTCACAGCATAGCAACAACCATCAAGTTTATTCTGTACCTATTAGAATAAGAGCACCACAAGGCGACCATTCATTTTGCATGTGATGCCTGCCACATTACATGAGCACTTTAATATAGTATCACTTGAGTGGATCCACAATCCTATAATTCCAACTGGAAACCAAGTCTATGCTTAAAGTTTACATACGTAAAACTTTCAGATGAAAGTAAAATATCTTAAATTGCACTAAAATGGTCCTTGCCCTCATGGATCTTACTAACAAGGGGAAAAGGTATAACCAGAGATTGTTATATATCACATGACAAGTGCACTGGAAAAGTATGGAACAGTGCTATCTGAAGGCCAAGGAGAAAGGTCATGATTGGTGGGGCAATTAATTATATGACCACTGATTTAGAACTGGAAGGTCCCCTCTTCTAACCCCTTCTTTTTAAAGATGAGAATATTGATTCAGAGAGGTTATAGCTTGCTCAAGGACACGGAGGTAGTAAATAGCAGAGCCAGGATTGGAACTCAGGTCCTCTGCTACAAATCTAGCACTCTCTCCACTCTATCCTGCTTCCTCTCTCACTGAGAAAGGCTTCATGGATGGGATGGCATTGAGTTGAGATTTAAATGATGAGTATGAATTGAATAGCTGAGAAAGATATTATAAGCACAGGAAATGATATAAATAAAATACAGTAAGCAGGCTACCCACTACCTGAAGTCCACAGAAAGTACAATAAATTCTTTGTCTGGAGTACACAGGTTACATTATCTAAAAGTTAATTCTTAAGTTATTTGCTTATCATTTCTGAAAAACTTCTGATATTTTCCTCCCTAATTCCAGATTGAGGGTAGGTTCATTCTATTATCCAGGACAACCAGAGGCAGCTTGACTGACATTTTAACAAGAGCTTTCTAATTTTCCCTTTTTAATGCCAACCATGCTTTCTAATTTTGTAAAAAACAAACAAACAAACAAACCCCCAAAACCCCAAAAAAACACAAACCCATTTTGCAAGTAAATTTTATTCCCTTGCACTCATAAAGTTTTTTACTTTCTACTAGTGTGATGTTTGGAAGCAATGATTTTATTTTTCCCTCTAGGTTTATTATGCTTAGCTAAGTAACCTAACTTGATATTTTATGAGGCTTCTTTCAAAATACACTGTTCCTGCTATTTTTCCCTCCAGTTGTTAGATGGAAGATTTATGGACAGTAAAGTATCATAACTGAGAGCTCAACTAAGATAACACATGCACCTAAAAGAATCACAGAGATAGGTTTTTATATCCTATATAGCCAGAGTCCATGTCCTAGGCAGATCCAATGGAAAAATAATTTAACTTCAGTTAATGGGAAAATCCCAAGGGATTCCATTGTAGTATCCATTGTAGTATCCATACCACCCCAATAACATGCCCTGTGGTAGACCATTTATTGATACCATCTTTTTTATGATACACATACATATGCATATGATCTACATATATATATGCATATACATATGCATATATAAATGTATATGTCTGTACATACATACAGATATATCAAATTTATTTATAGAATACATATTTTTACTTCCTAATAAGTTCAATTAAATTGTTTCTTAATTATATAAATTAGACAATTTTCTAAGGTTAGAATATTCTAGAAAATGATAAAAGAAAATCATCCAAATAAATGGGAATGAAAAACAAAAAGGAAGACCCCAGAACAACCACATCTTAATAATATATCACTTATTTCCATCTCTGTAAGAGACGGAAAATATAAGCCATTAAAACCATCTCTGGTCATTTCACAGTTGGGCTCCATCTTTGTTCTAACCTGGGCACCCTTTTATCTACAAATCCAAAAGCAAATAATTTGAGAAAAAAACTGAATATTTTCTTTCTGAAGAAAAGTATAGTAAAATGCCCCCTGCTTAGAAGTCTTGACTAAACTTGATGGGCTGTTAGAATAATGCGTGTTTCATGTTAATGTTAGTGCATTAAACTCAAGTAGAGGAGTGAAATTCTCCTAACGTGCACATTGTCATTTCAAGTAAAAGTTCTTAATGCCAGGAAGGTGCAGATGATCACCACTTCAACTAATAGTAACAATTTTCTCACAGAAAAGACAAACCTATAAGAGGTTTTTAAAAGGAAAATAAACATTACTATTAAAATAATGACAAGATATTTCAGAGAAGGAAACAGGGAAGAAGAAATCAGAAATGCAAATGAGAAAAACTGTATACCATACCTTGATGACAGCTCCAAAAGCTCCTTTACCAAGTAAATGTAATTCTTCAAACTCATTGAAATATCGGGAAAACTGTCTTTGTGTTTCAGTGAAGAATGATGCGCTGGGCAGCTGGCTGCTAGGAATAACAGTCTCAGCACAGTCCAGCCCTCCAGAATCTGAGATAAAACAAAGAGATTTAAGGAAGACATTCCAAGTACAGACAGGCTATAACAACATCCAGCGGCCTAACCAAGCACATGGTTTAAACATGAGGATAAGCATTTCCAGTTAACAGATTAGGATATATTGGTACCTTTTCAAGCCTTACCTAGAGATTTCCAAGCTTGTTGCTGCTAGCAACATCCTCTCCCCAGCTGCCTTCATTTCCCTTCTGTGGCTCGTTGGATTCCCCCTTTCTGTTTTGTTAAGTGATTTGCTGTTGTTTTTTTAATAGTTAACAAAAGGTTTACTTAGACATAGCATAAAAAGGGTATTCAACAAGGATGTGCCAGCACTTAACTGAGAAATGGCCTTCCCTACTCCCTTTACAGAAATGTAGCTGTCTGACAGGAAAGGGGATAGCAATTTGCTGATTTGGGAAATCCACCAAGCTTGAAGGGCCCTGACTTCAGGTGAGTTGGCTTTCATATGCCCCTTGCTAACTAGGAAGCGACATCAGTTCAGTCAGAGATTACCAGGAAGCTGCATCCACTGAGTTACAGCTCAAGCTTTAGCTCTCTTGGCCAATAAGACCCAGAGAAAGCTTTGTCACGTGATCAGAGAAATACTAACCCAACCCACATTATTAAGGGAAGGACAGATATGTTTCTTGTTCAGTCATAGTCAATATGATTATTGTCCCCATGTGCTTCTCATTCGGCATCATTTTGTAAAATAAATCTTCACAGTTTCATTTTGTTCTTTAGTGATTTGCTGTTGCCAGGCTCTGCCCATCCCTTCCCTACTTAGGTGTGCTCTAGCACACCAATGTTAAGACTACACTGAGATTTAAAGTAGTTCTTTATAAAAAAGGATAGGGACTCCTACCATAGAGAAACACATTTGTATAATAGTGTAAATTTCTTTAAGAGATACCATTCTTACTGCTGCTGCACATCTCTGGGTCTGAGCACATTTATGTAATATCTTATATATATTAGTACATGCAAGGGTGGTGAGGCTGGAAAGCTACTTGGCTCTACCACCACTTTTGTGGACCCTAGCTTCTCCTGGGAGCAGGCAGCAACCAGCCCAGGACCTGCCTCAGGCCATCCTGTCCCATTCCAGGCAAGCACCCCAGGCCCCTGCTTTTCTTCTTCCCACTCTGCATGCCAACTCTTGGAAAAAAATCCAGGCTTAATAAAGACTTATTAAAGCTTTCACTGCCTGAATTTCGGCTGCTCAGGAATAGCTTTCACACTTAGACAATAGCTCTAATACAGTTTACCCAAAATTATGTTTTTACAGAATCAATGAATGGTTTAAGGTGCAGCGTGCCTGTCTGGTAAAGCTCCCCTTATCTCTGCTTAGCCTGAAGGACTGCAATCAGCTGTGCTCTAATTTCATGGAAGAGAGGACAATAAGAAACTGCCCTAAATCATATGAAGGAACTTGATTAGATATTGAGACTGAAGAATATCTACTAATACAAATCTTTCACAGATTCACAGAATTTTAGAGCTGGAAGGGACCTCAAAGACCTTAAAGGAATCAAACTATTCCTTAAAAAGAACCCCCTACACAAATCTGACCATGGCACTCCCTTGATCAAAATTCTTCAGTGGCTCACTACAGTCTTCAGCATGAGATACCGCTTCTCAGTCTGGCATTTGAAGCCCTCTGCAATTTGTCTTCCACTAACCTTGCAGGTCTTTTTTCATATTAGTTCCCCTTAATGAAATTAGCATTCTAGTCAAACTGGCCAACTAGCTGTTTCCCAAAATGTGTGAATATTGCATCCTCCATCTCTATGCTTTGCCAAAGTTGTCCTCCATGCCTGGAGTGTTCGTCTGCATCATTTTTGCCTCTCAGAAGCCCGGGCTGGTGTTTCCAGGTGTCACCCCAGCGTCACCCCCTCGACAGAGGCTTCTCTAATGTCCTCGGCCAGCTCCCAGTTGGCACTGTTCTATTCCTCCTCAACTTACTGAGTATTTACTTATCTGTGCAAATGTTCACTTCAAGAATAACGTCAGTTCCTTGAAAGCAAGGTTTATTTTTTTTTGTAGCCTTAGCACACCAGCATAGTGTCTTATATACATCGGTGCTTGATAAAGGTGATAATATGCTTAGAGTAGGGAACTGGAGAAAGGACCTTCAAGTTGTAGGGTTCTGATCCCCAAATATTTGCCTACTAAAGTGAGGCATCAAAAGGAAAAGGCTTACCCTCAGGATTCTCCTCTATCAAAGGCACTTTGAGCTGAGGAGGCTTTATGAATTTGTGTTTCAACAACTGCTGAGGGCTCCATCTTTCCTTGTCATCTAAACACACACACCTTAGGGGACAGGGAATAAAGAATATTTAAATATCAAAAAAGACCAAATGATTAGTCAAGACACTTATAACTAGCTAACACAAGGGCAGGGGAGCCATGCATCAAAAAGTTTTCCTATCACTGATGAATCAAGTATAACATGCAATCCAATAAACATTTCAAAATGCAATTATTATGTATAAAATGATGTGGGAGGCTCCAGATACACAAAGGCAATCCAAAAAATAATCTTGGCCTGAAGGACTTTACATTTAACAAAGCAACTTAGTATGTATTTACTCAGGACCTACTATGTGCCTAACACTGTGCTGTGTGTGGTGGGAAGCAAGAGAACTATAGTTCCTGTCCTCGAGGGGTCCAATCTTTGAAGAAGACAAAATTTTATAATGCTTTCTGGAATACACCTATCTTTTATAGATTATGTTGCCAATCAAGACCCTGCATGAATACATAACGTACCCCAACAATTCAGTAACCTATATGGTACAATATGGCTGAAATTGGTAAAGAAATACTTGCCTAGATATGACTAGCCTTGATTTGAAAGTATAAAAGATTTAGAAACCTTAAAATAAGCTACTAAGGCCAAGGTTCCCATGAGGAGGTTTTTTTTGCTACTTTGATGTTAAAGATCCATGACAATTTTTGGTGAGGGTACTCCCTCCAGTGAAACGATTGGAACCCCTTAGTATAAAGGTCTTTACAAGCTGCTGTGGCTAAAATAAAATTCCTCACTCAGTGGCCACATCTGAAGAGATGTTCTTGTACTACAGGCACAGAATCCATTGCTGGCTGTGTAGTCAGAGTCTTTCTGAACAGATAGGACCTGCTATAAGCCTGCAATCAATATGACCTTTGAGAAACAGTGACATAATGTTACTGTCTACATCAAACCAGAATGGACACCAGCTATTAGAAAAGGAACTACTAAATTCTCCACCAATGAATAAGGAGACATGTTCTCTCTGAACATACACAGAACTTAAGATACTTAGGTTCCCAAAATAAAATCTGCATAACAATGGCCATTCTTATATAAAGTGAAGTAAGCAGAACAAGGAAAATTATATACATGACACCAGTAATATAAGAAAAAAAAAGAGGGTAGAAAGCCTTGAAATTACAGTGATTAATCTTAACCTGAAGAAGACCAAAGGAAAAGCATCTCTGCTGCTTTGCTAGAGGGGTAAGGGGCTATGGGTGTAGGTGCTGCATATGTTGTCAAATGCAGAGGATGTGTTGGGTGGTCTTGCCCATTTTTTTTTTTTGTCACAAGATTGGATATAGGGGAAAGGCGAAGGGAAGAGAAGAATAGGGAATAATGAGGGAAATGATTGCAGCATAAAAACAAAAGGCAGCAACAAGGCAAAACAAAATTGTCATTCTTTGGAGGTAAAAAGAAATCCACAAATAAATCACTTCATTCAGCAACGACAAATATAAAATTTTGTCTTATTTTATTGATTGGTTTTAAAATCACATTCATTTCCAAATACATAGTTTCTCCAGAGTTCTAGTGCAGTTTTGTACTTTGGTAGCCTTTAGGACACCATATGTATCTGTCCCCCTTCTATATCCAGCGAGCCATCTCTCCTAACAGAGATTAGAAAAGAGGGAAAAAAGCAAAACTAGCCAACATATCACACAGTCTGAAAATATCTGCAGCGCTCCACCCCGATACAATGAAGGGAGGGATCAAGCTTGATCATCAGGGTCATGTGACATTCAATTTCGTTTTTTCTTTTTGCTCACTTTTCAGGAGACATTAGGTTGATTGTTTTTCTGGTTTTGCTTACTGTGTCGGGCAGACAGTAAGTGCTTACAAATGTTTGCTGATTGGTTACTTCATTCTGTATTAGTCATCTAAGTTTTCTCATGCTTCTCTAAATTCTTCAGTCTACACGTCTCACCTTCCTATCTCATCCATCTGTCTAATTTTGTTATTTTGCTTTACCTCACCTGGACCAGTATCCTCTGAACCAGAGACCTTTAGAACTTACACCCCCAGTGCCTGTGGAAGTTAATCCACTTATCTTTGGAACTTCTACCCTAGGATTCTATCATCCTTATTGGAGATTGTGTATGTTTTAGCCCTCTTAGCACACTAGATGGTCCTTGACTAACTTTTACTTGAAAGACCTCCAGTGATGGCAAAATTCACTACTTCTAGAGGCAATCCACTCCACTTCTGTATTCTACATCTGTACTCCTCTGTTAACAAAGAGCAGCTAGGTGGCACAGTGTGCCAAGTTTGGAGTCAGGAAGATTCATCTTCCTGAGTTCAAATCTGGCCTTGGGTACTTCTTAGCTGTGTGACCCTGGGCAAGTCACTTCACCCTGTTTGCTTCGATTTCCTCATCTGTAAAAGTAGCTAGAGAAGGGAATGACACAACCTCTCCAGTGTCTTTGCCAAGAAAGTCTCAAATGGGGTCATGAAGAACTGTACATGTTTGAAAAATGACTGAACAACAACAAATTGTTAGCAAGCTTTTCTTACATGAAGCCTACACCTGCTTCTCTGACCACACTTGGGGCCAGGCACAACAAGTGCACTTTCTCTTGAATATGAGAACTTTTCATGAAAACCACAACTATGTTTCTCCCACAGTCTTTTCTCCAGGCTAAGCATCTCAGATATCTTTAATTGATACTTATTACAGCATGGGCTCCAGATTTCTATCTTCTGTACAAGCTTATATTTGTCAATACATTTCTTAAATGGGGCATTCACTACTCAGAACACTACTGAACATTAATACAAATCTCTCAACTTGGTGGTAGTCATTTACAGTTAATTTGAATGACAATAATTTTTTACCTTTTTTTGCCAAGTCTATTACTAATTTCATTTATAACAAATAAGTAAAGTCAAGCAAAACAAATCGCACTGGCTACACTCAAGAATTCAGGTTTAATTTTGAACCTTTAGTCCTTCACTTCTCTAGCAAAGGATGGAAGGTATATTTCCATCTTTTCTACAAGATCAGTATGAGATAAGCAAATCCACTCCTAGCAAGATTAGCTCCACTATCATCCCCACTTTCTCTAATCTTCTCTCTCTCCTTAACTGGCTCCTTTCCCACTGGCTAGAAACACACCCAGGCTTCCCCAATCTTCCTCACTTGATCCTACTACACAGGCTAGCTATAGTCTGTTATATCTCTTCTTTCTCTTGGTTAAACTTCCTGAAGAAGTCAGCTATGCTAGGTACTTCCACTTTTCCCTCCTCTTTCTTGCTCCTAAAACCTAAATTATCTGGAATCTGACCTCATAATTTCCTGGAATTGCCCTTTTCAAAGTTACTAATGATTTCCTGATTGACAGCTACCATGGTATTTTCTCAACCCTCATCCTTTTTAACCTCTCTTTAGCTTTTAATGCTGCTGGCCACCATCTCCTACTGGCTGCTCTCTCCTCTCCAGGTTTTCATTACACTGTTCTCTTTCTCTTCCTCTGTCTCCCTTGCTATGTCTTTGTTTAGGCCTCCTATCTTCTCCCTCTATACTACTGCTCTCCTTGGCTCCCATGCGTTCAAAGATCAGCTCCATGAAGATGATTCCCAGATCTATACATCCAGTTCTAATCTCTCTCCTGAGCTCCGTGCCATACTACCAACTGCTTTTTGTAATCTTGAAACGGATGTCCCATAGAAATCTCAAATAAAATATGTCCAAAACAGAGGACTCATTCTCTTTATTTCCCAACCTCTCACTTTTTAATTGTCCTGTGACTTTAGGACACCACTATTCTGGTCATCCACAGTCATAATCTTGGTGTGATCCCCAACGCACCTCTCATACTAACTCTATATATCAAATTTTATTGTTTATATTTTTATATCTTTCATATGTTTTCCCCACTCACAAAATCACCATCCTTCTATAGGCCTTTATAACCTCTCACCTAGACTACTCCAATGGGCTTTTGGTCAGTCTCTCTGACTCAAGTCTTTCCTCCCTTCACTAAGTGGCCAAAATGATGTTCCTAAGCTACAAGTCTGACCATGTTAGTCTTCTGTTCAGTTAACTCCGGTGACTCTCTGTAACCTCCAGAATTAAATATAAAATCCTGTTTGGCATTTAAAGTTCTTCACAACATGATCCTTTTGTACCTTTTCAGTCTCTCTACACTTCATGATCTAGCAACACTGGTCTCCTTTCTATTCCTTGTACAAAACTATCTATCCCTCTCCCAACTCTATGCCCTTGCACTGGGTGTGCTCCATGTTTAGAATGCTCCTCTTTATCTTGGCCTTTTAAATTCCTCAGATTTTTTTAAGCCTTGACTCAAATCCCTCCTTCTGCAGGAGGCCTTTCCTAGTTCCTCTCCACTACTAGTGTATTCCCCTGGGCTTACCTTCCAGCTTCTCTGTATGTATCATTTATATACAGCTATCTGTCTCTCTGTGTTGTCTTTGCCGTTAGAATGGGAGCTCCTTGAAGGCATATAGACTATTCGTTTCTTCTTTGTATACACAGTGCTTGGCACAGAGTAAACGTTTAAAAAGTGTTTGCTGACTGACTCTGCAAGAAGTCTAAAAAGGAGTGCTTACCTTTCGCCCTAAGTGGAGGCAAGAAACAAGACTAACTAGGAATCCTAAGGAATTCTCTGTTTAGTGAGGCCCTTGGTATTTGACCACAATAAGTCCTGAATGTCTATGATACCATGCAAAAGAATCCACAAAGGTTTGAAAATTACTACAGTAAACCCTGAAGAGAACCAGAGGAAATAAGAGTTAAGCTGATGTGAAACACAGGTAATCTAGCAGTAGACATAAAACATACCACATGGAGAGGGAAAGTGTGGTACAAAGAAATGGTTCTAAGGCAGCATTTCAACATCCTTGTCTTCAAAATTAGATACTCAGTGCCACCAGGACTCTATCAATACAGCTGAATATGACAATAAAAAAGAATGGCAATGATACTTACTTCTTTAGAAAGTCTTGGAAGTCAGCTGGCAAGTCATTAGGGATGGTGACAGGATACTCTTTACTTTCTTGACCCTGACTGAGGGAAAGCAATAGGAGGCCCAGACGCCATACATCACCTTTCTTCCCAGTTTTGTTAGGCAGAGCATCATCACTAAAACGAACTCGAGTTTGCTCAAAAACATCCTCCTTGCAGATATCTGCTAATCGTTTAGAAATACTGTAGTCTGTAATCTTGATGTTGCCCTCAGTATCCACCAAGACATTTGAAGCACTCAGGACTTTGTGTACCACTGAATTACTATGCAAATAATCAAGGCCTGATAGAAGTTGGGACGCATAACTTCGCAGCTGATCAACAGGAAGTGGAACTGCTTTGCTCAGATATGTAGAGAGAGAAATACCACTGAAGTGCTCCACTAAAATGTCCACAACAAGAGAATCACCTTTTTCTCTGAGGTTCATTGCTAGATAGTGTACTACATTTGGATGACTCAGTTTCACCAGTGAGCTGAATTCTGCTTCTGCCCCTTGAATCTGGTTAGAAGAAACACAAAGTTTATCTTGTGTTAGTTAGAATTAACTGCCATTTTGTTTCACGATAAAAAATGTTTAGAAAATGAATTTTCAAGTAAGAACCAGGAATAAGTCCTGAATTGGTGGTATAAGATTGATAAAGCTGGGAAAACTTAAGTCATTTAGTTCATATCCCACTCTGTCAAGAGAGGCAAAAAAAAAAATTATAGATTGATGGATTTATTGAAATGTGAATGTTACAAAAAAAGCCAAGGTCCTTTCTCTTATAAACTTGTGGTTTTGGAATTAAAGTTTGACACCAGATCACTGTTATCAATTTAACTACCTTAATTGCTTTCTCAATTAAAAACAAAATCAAAACAGAAGTTAACAGTTCAGTTTTTCTAAACAAGCCATTTTCAATTCTTCCTCATCTCATGAATAAATTTGAGTTTATTTTCAAGCCATTTAAAATGCAATTTAGACAGTTAGGGGAAGTTTAATCTAATGGTGTAATATTAGCAATCAGGAAAAAGAAAAAATAATACTATGTTTTATATGTTCAGTATAACAAACTCTCACTAGTTCTTCTTTGTCCTAAAAACTAATTGTGACATTATACTTTAAGGGAAAAAGGTAGGCAAACCCCACCTAAAAGTCTTAATTAGTTCTTTGAAAATACGATTTGAAGTGAAATAATATTGCAGACAGGTTGTTAGTTCACTAGCAACAATGTTAAAAATGGAAAATACCTTCTTGGACAACCAAAATTCAGACTATAAAAGCTTAAAATTGGTCAATGCTGTCTATATGATAGCTGTGCTGTGTTTCTCAGATGCTAAGAGATCTGAGGTGAGAAGACTTTCCACACCAGCAAAATAGGGAAAGTAGTGGGTACATCTGGGTGCCATCAGAATTATTAGAGTATAGGGAGGAGGCAGGAGAAGGGTGGGAAATAACTGGCAGAGGGTCCATCCAGTAGTATTTTAGAAGGCTGATGGGAAAAGTGGCTGTTTCTTCCACAGGAACACTAAACACTAGTTTAAGTTAAGAAAGCTGACAACTTTCATATGAGTTGGGATGGTGGTAGGGCAGGGTACAAAACAACAAATCATTTCTTTTTTTTAAAGAAAGAATTGAACACATCTGGGGAACGTATATCTATTTCCTCTGAGGAAGTGAGCAGTGGAAGAGAATTAAGTTAATGTGTGAAAAGGGGAGGGTAAAAGATTATTAGTGGATATTCAAAAGCTAAAGTTCTCAGTTCTTTAAGTGATTGAAGCGGGAATGTAACTGGTAGGAGAATGATATTAAACATGTAGAAGTTGGTTCAAATTTTTTTTGAAAAGCTCAAGGAACCAAAAAAATTCTCTCTTATTCTTTATAGTAGCTAGGAATGCTCACGATAACTCATGCATATGTCAGTTCAAGGCTTACAAACTGCTTTTCTCAGAACATGATGAAGTTCTACATCTGAAGAAACTGAGGCTCACGAAAGTTAGACTGACTTAGCTGAAGTAGCACAGTAATTGTGACAGCCAGGATTCAGATCCATTCATATTCAAAAGACTAATTCTCTTTCCATTAACAGTGAACTATTGGTATCTGACATTTAACATCTCTCTATGATATTCAGTAATCCGAGAAGAACAGAGACTACATCAGAGCACAGGGGCAGAAGGAGGCCAGGGCTCTGGAAACTAGCTGAAAAACCCAAGCTTTAGTGTAAGGTATTGTTATCAGTTTTAGTGACATTATTGCAAAATGATATTGACTGATGCAACTTTATGTGGGGTATACTGATGGAGTAAACCTGCAAAGTAAAACCATCAGATGGCCAACCACTGCCTTTCGCCTACTTAGCTTCAGTTGGAGAGATGGATGGACCTTGCACCAAGGGGTTGGGAACAACCGTGAATGGTTAAAAAAGTTATGCAAGGGTAGAATGTGCCATGAAAGTTCTGATCTCCAATAGCAGGGGGAGGATGGCAGCAGGGAATTGGAAAAACAAGGAGAAAAGTGGCAATGTGATACATCAACACTTGCTCTAGGCATCCTCTATTTAGATGCTCATAATAAAACATAGCTAACCAGCTCAATTCTAAGCCATTTTAAAAAGCTCATAAAATATACTTTTCTTAGTCTTCATAAATCTCCCACTTAAAAGTAGGGTATTGATGTCTTGGCTGTCCTTTTATCTGATTTCTTTAAAAATTTATTTAGCATGTATTTTTCAAAAAAACTTGAATTCCAAATGCTCTCCCTCCCTCCAGTACCTTCCCCATCCACTGAGAAGGCAAGAAATTTGATATCAATTACACACGTGAAATCATAAAAAAACATATTTCCATATTAGCTATGTGGCCAAAAAAAAAAAGTAAGAAAAATAAGGAAAGTGAAAAAATTATGTTTCAATTTGTACTCAGATTCCATCAGTTCTCTCTCTGGAAGGTAGGTAGAAGTCCTTCAGAACTGTCTTGGATCACTGAACTGACTGGAATAGCTAAGTCATTCACAGCTGATCACTGTACAATATTGCTGTTACTATGTACAATGTTCTGGTTCTGCCCACTTCACTTTGCATCAGCTCACATGTCTTCCCAGGTTTTTCTGAAACCATCCTGTTTGTCATTTCTTACTGTACAATAGTATTCCTTCACAATCATAAACTATAACTTGTTCAACCATTCCCCTGTAGATGGGCATCCCTTCAATTTCTAATTACCACCACAAAAAGAGCTGCTATAAATATTTTTGTACATATAGGTCCTTTTTCTTTGACCTTTTTGAGATATAGACCTACTAGTGGTATTACCAGGTCAAAGGGTATGCACAGTTTTATAGTCCTTTGGGCATAGTTCCAAATTGTTCTTCAGGATGTTTGGATCAGTCACAACTCCACTAATAGTGTATTAGTGTCCCAGTTTTTCCATATCTTCTCCAACATTTGTCATTTTCCTTTTGTGCCATGTTAGTCAATCTGATAGGTATGAGGTGGTACCTCAGAATTGTTTTAATTTGCATTTCGCTAATCAATAATGATTTAGAGAATTTTTTTTGTGTGACTACAGATAGCTTTGATTTCTTCTTCTGAAAACTATTCATATCCTTTGACCATTTATCAATTGGGAAATGGTTCTTATTTTTATAAATTTGATTCAGTTCTAGAGAATATATTATATACTATGTATACAATATACAATATGCTATACTTGAGAAATGAGGCCTTTATCAGAGAAACTTGCTTTAAAATTTCTGCCCAATTTTCTGGCTTCCTTCTAATTTTGGCTGCATTGATTATATTTGTGTAAAAAGTTTTTAATTTATTGTAATCAAAATTATCCATTTTATTTGGCCCTCTCTATCTTTCCTTGTCCATAGAACTGACAGGTAAAATTTTCCATGCCCCCTGAATTTGCTTATGATATCATCCTTTGTGTCTAAATCACGCACCCATTTTGACTTAAATATGTGGTACGAGATGTTGGTCTGTACCTAGTTTCTGCCAAACTGCTTTCTAGTTTTCCCAGCAATTTTTGTCAAATAGTGAGTTCTTGTCCCAAAAGCTTAGATCTCCGCATGTGTATTGTGTACCTAACCTATTCCATTGATCCACCTCTTAGCTGATGCCAGATTCTTTTTGTGATTACCACTTTTTAATACAGTTTTCAATCTGGCACTGATGGGTTGCCTTCCTCCACTTTTTTTTTTACTGATTCCTTCGACATTCTAGACCTTTTGTTCTTCCAAATGAATGTGGTCGTTAATTTTTTCTAGTTTTATAAACTCATTTTTTGGTGGCTTGATTAGTATGGCACTGAATAAGTAAATTTAGGTAGAACTGTCATCATTATCATACTGGTTCAGCCCACCCATGAACAATTAATAGCTCCCCAATTGTTTAGATTTGACTTTGTGTGAAAAGTGTTTCATAACTGTCCTGGGTTTGCCTTGGCAGGTAAACTCCCAAGTATTTTATACTGTCTGAGGTTATTTTAAATGGAATTTCTTTTTTTATCTCTTGTTGGTGAACTTTGTTGGCAACATATAGAAATGCTGATGATTTATGTGGGTTTGTTTCATATCCTTTGCTAAAGTTGTCAACTGTTTGAACTAGTTTTTTAGTTGACTCCAGATTCTAAGTATACGATCAGATTGTCTGCAAAGAGGGATAGCTTTATTTCATCATTCCCTATTCTAATTCCTTCAATTTCTTTTTGTTATCTCATTGCTACAGGAAGCATTTCTAGTAGGTCACCTTTTTATTTGGTCAGTGTAGAAGCATATTAAAATGTCCTACTTGTCTAAAAATGAAGAAAAAGGTATTTCCAACCTGTTTTTTGCATTTATCAATCTTCTCTCTTTCTTGACTGGTAAGGAACTGGCCCATTTTTTCCTGCCACTGAAGTATCCACTCATATAAGAGGACAAAGTTGCCAGTGGCTGTTTCCAAGGCATTATAGGTTAATTTTCCAAGCTGTACATCATTGCCTGTACATAAAAGAACAAAGAGAGAAATGAAGTTAAATTTCATTGTTATATTTTCCTTTGGTTTGATAGATAAAAATAAGTACTTACATTAAAGAGCTAAGAAAGGGACAGAAAAAAAAATCTGATAAGGAATCACCACACTGAATATCAAGGCCAACATCTTCTGTTACCTACATCATAATCAAATTCATTTACAACATCCTGTTATGGTCCCACATAGTTACATTGGCACAAATGCTGTCAAAATACTAAAAAACAAAAAAATTGAGAAGCTGAAAATAGTGAAATTCTATAAAGTTTGTTTTGATCAGTGTCTGTGCAGAAAGAATAAGGGGCATTACCTCAACTTCATGGAAAAAGGCCATTCGGTAAGAGCATTTTAAAATTTAATAGTTTGCTGAACATAAAATGGGCTAAATACAACTGCCTACTTATATCAGGAATTGTTATCAGGGAGGAGTCAAAAAAGGTGATGGAATGTAGCAACGTTGAGCAAAATACAAGAGATGGAAAGAGAGATATGTTTCTTTAGTCATAGGCATATGTTCTCATTTGTAAAAGCCTTCAGAAAACCCTTTGGAAAAAAGGATATAGTTCTAAAAATTGCTATCTTGTTGCATAATTATGATTTATTTCCATTTGGAAAAAGTAAAAATGATAGCATACTTTTTTAAACACCTGGATAAAGAATTATTGTACTGAGTCAATTGATAATCAGAATGCAGAAGCAGCTTCTACTCATTAACTACTGTTATTTTACAGATGTTATTAAAATAAGCATTTTGTAACTTCCTGATTACAGCTGTCTAGTGTGTCACAAATGACGTGAAATTTTTAGCCAAGGGAGAAAATTCCAATTTTCTTTAGCATTGACAAGCCAATGAAACCAATGGAATACAGCACTTAAGCAGTCAGAGGTATATTTTCTTAAATGTTCACAGGATGAGGAATGCTGATACTTACATAAAAGTTATTATAAAGTTAGTATGTATGTCATTCAATGTGATTTCTAGTGTTACATGAACATTTCAGGCTAATAATACAATAAAAAAGAAGAACAGTAAGAGTAACGTAATACAGAAGGAAGAGAGGAAAACACTGAACACTAGGACTTGCCATGAACCACTGTATGCTAAGAACAATGATTTATAAGCTACTCACTTTGGAGTTTTATTTATCCCCAATACATGCATCTTTTTCTTTGATATTTTAAAACCTTTCAATTGGAAATGATGGCTAATTAGTCAATCTTTTTTTTTTTTAAATGACTTTACAGGAAACCAAAGCACATTTTAAAATCTATTCCCTGCGTGGGAAATAAATAATGTGGTTTTATGAAGACCTTTCAAAGTGCAAATTTACTTTCTTATAAAGGTATTAAATAAGGGCAACCTGTGTAACAAGTACTAGTGAAACTCTCAGAAAAGCAGTAGGATTAGAATTAATTTACCTCCCCATGTCCCCAGATCTATGAACAATGGGCTTTGTGTTATGAATTTCAAATGTCTCTCAGACAAGTAGGTCTGATGTCAATCGTTTTCATCAAAGATCTCAAGTTTGCCCTGGAGTCAATTAGGTCACCAATTTGTGTGGAATGGTCACTGGGTACAGAATACTGTAACTTTCAATTAAGCAGGAATTAATTAGCAAGTTTGTAGATTATCCACTTCCTTTGTATCTCCTCCTATCTACTGCCTGTTTTTTCATTATTTTGCTATTCATTTTAACTCCTTAAGGAAGAGGGGAAGTAGAAAAGAAAGGAAGTGAAATTCAAGTATGTTAGTTTGGTGGGAAATAAACTCGAAGCTGCTTGTTAAAATTCATTTTTGCATCCTCTATGGATTATCCAAATTCTTCCTGCTTCCAGAATATCACATACAGAGATAGCTTTATTGCTAAGATAAGGTACATATACATGGCAAAGACACTGGATCTTAAAAAATTATGTCAAATTTTACATTACTCAAGAAGTATAGTGCCAAAGGATAATCTTTTTAGAAATTGATAAATAAAATATAACCAAAACTGGAACCTCCTTTTCAGATCCCCAATATACCAGAAAAAAGGTAAACAGGCCAATATCATCAATTTGCGATAAAGGTACTTCAAGGTTATTAAAGGGCTACAGGGCACTAAAAATTCATGTTAATGTGTAAATTATTTTTGTAAGCGGCAGATGCCTGATAATCTTAATACCTGGTATTAAAATTGGCTAATACATCATATTTGGTATCACTGCATACTCTCCTTTTAAAAAACTCAGATAATTTAAAATCTATTATGTAATTTGTCCTAATACATTCCTAAGAAAATAGATTACTATCTTTTTCTCACAGAGAGAGAAAATGAGAATGTCAAAGAAATTTGCCTGGAATTACACTATTATAGTTGTTTTTATCATTGTTCTAGATTTCGTTTGGACCGGTGACATCAGGAAGGTGAAAATGTAAGTGCATCAGGTTTAAGAGAGGCAGGGCTGTGCAAAGTCATCAGCCTCATTCTCTCCTCCAGGGTCATCTGAATCTAGTGGCAAGACATAGGTGAGGACAACTGGAAATGGCCCCAGAGGCAGTAGGGGACCTTGGTCTTTTTAAGCTAAGGTCTTTCTCAGGTCTGAGTTTATCTGAGGCAACACTCATTTAGTGATTTAAGGCTAGGTAAGAAATTCGGCAAAAGATGGCATAGTTTGCCTACTTAAAAAAAAAATCAATCTGAGAGGGAAAAGACTGGAGTTTCCGGCTAGAATAGAAACAATTGCCATTTACACTCAGTCTGAATCATCAAAATCCAAACAATGACCAAATGAGGCTTGGGCTGGCTCTGCCTGATTTGAGTTTAATGTATATAGTCCAGTAGCTCCATTTGAATCCCAATAGGCTTTATCTAAGCCTGGTTTTCCAGAGCTCTATTTCAAGAAGTGGTAAATTATACTATAAACCAAGGGTAGGCAAGAAGAGGACTTTTCTCATCAGTCCAGAGTTCTTTCTGAAAGACTACAGTGCCTCTTAAGATGTTGGCAGTGTTATGGGGATAACGCCAGCAGTACCCCCCTCATGTTGTTGTGAGCGTCAAATGAGATCAAGAATATAAAGCACTGTGCCAAACTGAAAGGGTTATCTATCTGTGTCTATCATCATCATCATCATCCTACCATTCTTCTTTATGGTTATTTTTGGTCCTTAACATAAATGGATGTAGCTAGTTTACTCACCAATACATTTCCCCTTGTGCACCGTGAGCTGATAAGGATTACCCATACTGAAATACAGGATTTCACAAGAGCCAGGAGAATCTTCACTACTACATATAGAATACTGACGTTCTCGCCTTAAAAATAAATTTGGACAATGATTTTCCTTCAATTTAGCATTAACATGGAAAGCCCATTTATTTGGAGTCTGATTGTCTCTCTGTCCCCATCTAAGCAGTGCAAGGAATTAAAATGATTTATAAATTGTACAAATGTGGTTGATTTGAGCTGTCCCAGTCAATGAGGTACAGCCATAAAATAAATGGAAAGCAATGTTACTAAGCAAAAAGTTGACAAGCTATGTCATTGTGGAAAAAACAACAATTGCACATATGTCTTTTTATATCTACCTGTCAATATGAAATTGGCTTCACTGTGAAAGCCATTTAAAATATGAAGGATGGCATTTTATATAGCAGCATTTATGTACCTATTCTCTAATATTTTATTTCAGTTAAAGGATTTAATTTCTTCACATTTTCTAAAATAGTGTAACAAATACAAGGTGTGAAAAAAACTAAAAGTAACTTTAAAAAGACTAAGTTTTTAACCAACATGCCAGAACATATACTTCCTGTTAAAGGTTTCTCTTCAAGGAAACCACCATGGAAGATAAGCTTTGATCTCTTTCTATGTGAGGAAGTGAGAACATGTCCTGCAGCTCTCTTGAACCTGAAGAAACAGTGTTCTGTGTTATAATATCCTTTACTGAGTCATCGAGGGCATTAAATGGTGGAGCAAAGTAAAGATTTCCCCTCCATATCCCTAACTCTTTTGTGGGGAGGGGTAGATTGCAATAATAAAGAACATTTTGCAATAACTCTTATGTCCTTAGTAATAACTGACAACAAATTATATCTTTAAAATGCATTCCAAAAGGGTGAGAAGACGCAAAACGAATTTTATGCATTTTGAGGGTGCTTGACCAGTGTGGTCAAACTCAAGGCCAGCAAAATTCTCAGTACAGACTGAACCAGATTAAAGTGTAATTGGGGAAGGTTTAACAAAAAAAATAAAAATACAATACGACACTGATAATGCTGTGATTTTCTAAGTCAATGTGTCCCACAATTTGAATTTGCTACCACTGAACTATACTATCACACTTCCTCCATGATTTATAAAAAAGATGCCCTCTTCTCTAATAATGACAGCTTCTTACAAATACATTTAAATTTAACCTTTAGTTCTCTATGTAAGTCCATTCTCAGATCTGACTGCAAGCCCACTAACTGGCTGGATGTTTTATTTTATTTCAAGCTATTTGATAATTTGCATTAACATGCATTTTAAAGGTCTATGACACTATGAAAGACACTAAAAAAATTTAGATATGATTCCTATTTGAGATCTTAATTTTAGAATTAACTGATGCATAAGACAAAGAATATTTAGACTGCTAGGCAGACACTGATTATGTATAATTAACTCTTTAATTTTGTGCTAATGGAGGCAAAGAGAAGCAATGATAAGATGAAATACCAGATAATGCAAAAATCACCTACATATGGCTGTAGAATTGTTACATATATAAAATATATGTATATATATATAAAATATATATCCATTTACATGTAAACAAATACATACATACATTAACTCTGATAAATTAAAATTCAATAAATATGACCATTTAAGCACTGTATATGTCTGTAATTCACTTTCTTACTGAGATTTCAGCAGTTAGGTTGTTGATGCTCCCTTAGATTCTCTAAGCTCCCAACTCTTTAGCCTCCTTAAATCCCATGACTACTCCTTTATTTCATCTTCATTTCTTCTCCAGGGTAATAATAATAATGTAACATTATTATCTCACTATTACCCATAAATGTTCCACTTTTCTAATTAAAAATTCTGACATTCCTCCATCTAACTGACCATAAGCTCCTCCGAGTCCATGCTTCCTTCTTCTTGACTTCCCCTAAACCTATTCTTCACCCTTAGTGAGACTTCCAATACCTCCTATGCCTTAGTACTTTTTCAGTCTCTGATGACTTCCTCATCCTCTGCTTCTACTCGTCTGCTGTTGGAGGAAACAGGAGGAAGCCCCACTGTGCTGACTGGGTACATTATTAGTTCATATTATTCAACTTCAACTAAGCTCTTACTGAAGCTCGGCAATCCTTTTATTCTCTCCAATCCATTCCCTATCTCCCATCCTACAAAAGTTTTTCCAAACCCTTTTTTCTCCTATCTCCTTTTCTCCTATCTCACTTACCCTTTCCTTCTTACTTTATAGAGAAAATGAAGCCCTATGATAACAACTTGCCTTTCCACTTCTTGATGTCAAAGCCCCAGCTATCCCCCATTCTCTCCTTTCCTCCAGTATCTGACAACAAGGGAACTGTTTCCCTTGCCGGACCAACTCTGGATTCTATTTTCTCCACTATATGGAAACCTCAAATCTCTCTCCCTCCACCCCTAAAATCTTCAACCTCTCCCTAAAGTATCCTTCATTCTTCTCAGATCTCTGATCGCTTGACCTACCTGTATTCTCCTAGACTATTTCTGGGACTCTGGTTTTAATTGTCTCCACAGTCAGAACTGATATCATGGTCTGTCACTTGAATGTCTCACTAGCTACTGATCTAGAAAATTTCACCCTCCTAATTTTCTAATATTTTTTGCCTGTGAATTCTCATCCTTGGACACTTCCATCATTTGATTTTTCAAATTCTACTCCCAAGCTGCAAAATATGCCTGGACAAAGTCACATAACTGAGTTGATTTCACCTACTACAAATTTATAGTCTATATAACTTTGGCTGACCCCTTATACATCTTGACAATTTTCTTCTCTTCCTATCACACTCCCCATAGGATCTGTTCTAAAACTCTGTTCTCCTCACTGTCCCCTGATCAGTCCTGATCCACCTAAAGCAAATGACCAAGCCTCTTACTTCACTAAGAAGACTACAGGGCCTCATCTTCCATTCCTCAAAACTTCTTATCAAAAAACTTTCTAGTTACAAAAGAGGAGATATTCCTACCTAAGTGTTTGATCCCACTCCTTTCTAGGACCTAGCTTAAACAGTTGTCCCCACTTTTGTATGACTTGTCCATTTTTCCCTTCCCATTGACTCCTTTTCACCTGTGTACGGCCATATCTAGGTCTACCCAATCCTAAAAAAGGTCTTTCCAAAACACTTCTTTTCCCATTTGGCCACTATTCCAGTTTTCTCCCTAAAATTCTGGAAAAAGTTCTCCACCTATTGACTCCACTACTTCATCACTTACTCTCTTCTAAACACTTTGCAGATGTGTTTTGGCCATCACAATTTGGCAAAAACTGTTCTGAAAGGCCACCAGTCACCTCCTAGCTGCCATATTCCATAGCTTTTTTTTTCCCAATCCCCATCCTTCTTGACCTCTCTTTAGGACATGCCGCTGTTGACCACACTTCTACTGGATGTTCTTTCCTCCTCTGACTTCAGACATACAACACTCTTGGTTCTTCCACTTTTTACTTTGTCTCCTTCACTAGCTCCTAATCCTCTTCTCAATCCTTTAATGTGGGTGTTCCCCAAGAGACTTTCCTTGGCCCTCTGCTTTTTTCCTACATGCTTATCTTTTTAGCAAACTTGTTATTCAGTAGTTTCAGTCATGCCTGTCTCTTTGTGACCCTATTTGGGATTTTCTTGGGAAAGATACTACAGTGGTTTGCCATTTCCTTTTCCAGTTCATTTTACAGATAAGAAAACTGAGGCAAACAGGGTTAAGTGACTTGCCCAGGGTCACACAGCTCATAAGTATCTGAGATTGGATTAAGGTCTTCCTGACTGCAGGCATGGCATTCTGTTCACTGTGCCATCTAGCTGCCCTGTTAGCAAATCACCACGGCTTTAAACCTAAATCTAAAGCTACAGGCCTCACTTCTCTTCTGAGTATCACACCTGCATTTTTCAACCACCTAAGGGACCTCTACACAAATATCCTATTACCACCTCAAACTTCATATGTCCAGATCCAGGCTTGTTATCTTTCCTCTATACTTCACTAATCCTGTATGTGGAAATACCACCTTGGAGTCACTTTTTACTCTTTCTTCTTCATATCTCATATCCAATCTTTTAGTAAGTCCTGTCAATTCTACCTTTCTGACATCTTTCTAATATCCATTTCTATTGCCACTTCCACTGTATAGACTTCATTACTACCTATCTTATATTGCAATAGCCACCTGAGAGGTATCTTTCAATAAGCCTTTCCTGATTCTTCATCCTACCTCCAGCAGACTTAATATAACAATTTTTTTTGCACCTCTCTGACACATTTATTGTGTTTGTCTTATCTCCTTCTAAGCTGTAAGCACTAAAGGAGGTAGAAGAGATGTGTCATGTAAACTCTGAGT
This sequence comes from Notamacropus eugenii, assembly GCF_028372415.1. Lineage (NCBI taxonomy): Eukaryota > Metazoa > Chordata > Mammalia > Diprotodontia > Macropodidae > Notamacropus > Notamacropus eugenii. The sequence continues at coordinate 25,792,038 of NC_092878.1, read as the reverse complement.
CTTTTGTATCATCTAGCACATAGTAAGTGCTTAATGTTTACTGAATGGATGGCCTATTTCAAAGAGAGGGTCTCTGCTGAAGTGAATTGTGAGAAACAGCGGGTGCTATGTAAAGCAGTTTTAGCTAACATTTTTGCTATAATCACTACTGTGAAGAGATTCTGCTTTATCATTTCTGATCCTTTGAAGGAGTTTGTTGTTTGCTCAGATATGTAACTATGAAACCCCCAAGATCCTCCATTGTTACCTCAAGATCAGAGCTCTCAAGCTTGAAGGAACCAGAAAGCTCTCTACCACCTTATCCTAAACGATTCCTTTTCCACAAAGTTCAAACTAGAATGAAGAACATGAAGGATGATTTCCATTCTTAATCCCCAAAAGACAGATGAATAAAGTCACAAAAATAAATTAAATTTGTTCTTTTGATAATAGAGCTGTTCCCCAGCATTCCTAGCACAGTACTACGGGACTTCTACAATTCTAAAACAGGATGGACACTGGAAAACATTTTATGGGTCTCACAAGCACCAGTGGGATTTGATGACTGTCATTTACATAATTCTTAAGGAACAAATCCCATTTATCTCCTTCAAGAACCCTATTTTAGTTTGACTGGTTTTGGGAGCTAAAAAATTTGAGAGTGTTGAGTAATTCTTCCAAAGTGAAGGCCAGATGAGTAAATGGGCTTTGCCAAGATATGCAAAAGTTCATCAAGACTACATTACTTATCCTGATGTAATAAAGATTAGTGAAACTAATCTAGTTCAGAAAGAAGTATTTGTTAAAAGTAACTCACTATTTAGTAAATATACTACTGTCCTATAAATAGATGAGGCCCTTTCAATACATGTAGAAGTACAAATAACTCTACAGTTATAAGAATAGAAATTTCTAAAGCCTAAAAATCTTATACAAAGAACTATTATCACCCCAAACTTAGAGATGAACAAACTGAAGCTGGGAGATGATCTAATATCACCCAACCATGGAATTCAGCATATAATCTGGTCATTCTAGGCAGAGACAAAATTAGCTTACAAAAACAGATGTTTGGTTATAAGAAGGGGAAGTAAAAGGTTATTTCCCTTGACTTGGGTAAAGCAGAGAAATCTATGAATGCAAGGAAAAAGATAAAGAATAAAGCAAGACAAGGACTAGTCAGGTAATGTGTTTCCTAGTACTTACTATTAGTTAATCAAGAAAGTGCAAGTAATTTTTAAGTGCTGTATTTGGCCATACATGTGTCTTCAGTGAGAAAGGAGAAATTTCCCTCCCCCCTCTTTTTTCAATTCTATTCAACAAATATTGGATATCTACTATATTTAAGACTGTGGTAAACACTTTGATGGATACCACGATGCTCAGAAGCAGATTACAATTTAGCTGAGGAGACTGTAAATAAATGAAGAAAACAGGCATATTCCATCTCTTGTAGGCTCTCTCTGTCTGAGCTCTGGGTGGCCTAGTTCAGATAACCATTCTGCGCTATTATTCTGTGACGTTACTGTGCATGTTCAGTTCTCCCTTCTAAGGTGAACTGTACTTTAGCATTACTGAAGTTGCCTGCAAAGGCCATTAGCCAGGCCGTGATCATGAAGGGTCATGTGATGTAGCAGAATAAACAATAGACTGAGAGTCCTGAATGTTCGAGACCTGTCCCTGACTGGTCATGTGACCTCTCTAGTTTCAGATTTCCCCATCTCTAAAATGAAGGCGCTGGACTTCAATTTCTTTAAGGTTCTTCTAGTTCTGATAAGTCTATTGACAGGGATAGGGACTAGACTCCAGGTATCAAAAAACTAGAAACTGATTCCTGCTGAGCTACATATTGACTTAGAAAACCACAAATTAACATTATCTATGTTGTACTGTATTTTTATTTGCTTTGTTAAACATTCCCCAATTAAATTTTATAGACAGCATGGGCCCCTAGTTGGATACCTTTGGTACAGGGAATTCTCAGGTGAGAAAACTCCCTGTACCAATGCAGGTAGGTACCTTTACAGTCTTAGAGAGCTGCCAAGAGCATAAGAAGTTAAGCATCTTGCCCAGGGTCACGCAGCCAGTGTGTGCCAGAGATGGAACTTATACCTACATATTCCTGGCTTCAAGGCCAGCCTTTTATCCAGTAGGTCACTCACTTAACAATTCTATGATTCTATTTATATTTTATGTATTAGCTTCCACTAAGGACAGATACCTGAGAAATGGAAAAACTTTGCCTACTGAAATACCATTCACATTTGGGAAATCCAATTGCATTGAAATTCAATTGAAGTAACACTAGGTATTTCTACTTGTTCAGCAAGTGCAAAGTAATATAGCCTCCAATGAATACGAAATGCTAAAAGAATGTAGAGTAACTGGAGGATGTAAAGTCCAGCAGTGAGCAGGGTAGGGGTGAGAGTAACGAAGGTTTCACTAACTTCCAGGACAGAGGGCTTTAAGGATCAGTCCCACCTTCGGACCTAGAGCTCCCATTTATAGGTCTGGGCTCATCTCTTCATTAGTTTCTTTGATGGCCAAAAGGAACACGCATTTCTCTTCCATATTTTATTTCTGTGAAAGAATTACTCTTTCCTTGTTAGCAAGCCATATAGCTGCAAGCTCTGATACTACACTTCATATTTATAACTCCATTTCTACAGTAAAACTCCATCTGTGTCCCAAATCAGGAGGCCATGAACTACTCTCATCCAAATGCAACCCTAGAAGGTAGGAACACAGACTTCTGAACCAGGCTAGAGAAGCTTCACAGCAGCCAGAAAGAAAGTAGGAAGAAGAATTCTGGTGGCCTTAACAAGGAGGTCAATTCTATTTTGGGATAGTCATTCTTATTTAAGGCGTCCTGTAAATCAGGAGCTAATTGTACTTATCCTGTCAAATTCCCCAAATTTATGTTGCTTGTTCAAGAGGTCAGAAAGAAAAAATCAAATATTATGACATTTGTTACTGACCATCCAGATCAAGACATTTTAAAAAAATCTTTTCCATAGTACTTGAGTATTTAAAAGGCAGACTAAACTGGGAATTAGAAACATAATTGGAACACTTCAAAGGGCGGCCTTCAAGGAAGTTTTCTATTAGGAGTGAGTCAATATAGTCTTAAAAATGTTATTTAGAAAGCAGAATTTTCCTTAATTATAATACTGGCTACATTTGACTCATAAACAACTGATGATACTGATAATTCACTTTTACACTGTCACTAAATAGACTAGATAATAAGTTATAAGATCTTCAAATGATAAAATAGATAATCCCCATGTCAGCCTCTGAATGTTTTCTAACAAAAAGCTCACTATAAATCAGCATATACCCTCCCACACCAGAAAAATTAGGTACATACTTTGATCTCCCTGTGGAGTTTGCACGGTGTTTAACATGGCCTACATGGTCTAGGGCAGCTCCATTTATGCTGACAGATGGCTTGTATCCAGTTAAGTCTTTCCTGGAGTTATGATCTTGGTTTGCTAAGTTAGCAATTTCCAAGCGTTCCTAGAAAAGAAAGCTCAAATCAGTCTTTGACAGAAATTATATCTGGATTTTTTAATCTCAAAAACAGAAAAAATATTAAATCTTTAGTCCCAGAATAGGATAAGACAAAGTACTTGATTTAGAAATGCCGAGGTGATTATCAAAACATACTTAGAAATAAATTTCTATTTTTCAGTTAAGATTACATGGTAGCTCTCTCCATCATGACATCTGTCAATTCTCCAGTTTAGATCACTTAAGCCTAACTTATAGGCTTAGGAACAATCTCATTCTCATTCCAATCTCATCACCTTACTAAACTACTTTCTTCGAAATTACCAATGACTTCTTAAGTGCCAAATCGAATGGTCTTTTCGTAGCCTTCATCCTTCTCCACTAATCTGCTGCATAACACCGCTGACTCACCTCTTCTGGATATTTTCTCCTGGTTTACCTCTTACCTTCCTGACAGATATTTCTCAGTTTCCATGGCTGGATCATCATCCTTGTCACATCCTAACTGTGGATGTTTCTCAAGGTTCTGTCCTAAGTTTTCTTCTCTTCTTCCTCTTTCTAAATAACGTCATTTGTTACCATGGTTTTAACTATCGCCTCTATTCAGATAACTCCCAGATCTATATATGCAGCCTTAGTCTTCTTCCTTGAGGTCCTATATCATCAACTGTTTACTGAGAATTTCAAACTGCATGTGCTGAAAACAACAAACTTAAAACTCATCTTCCTTCCTATCCCCACTCTCCCTTCTCCCAAATTTCCCTATTTCTGTTGAAGGTACCACCACACTTCCAGTTGTCCAGGTTCATAACTGTGATATTATCTGAGACACCAAATTTCTTCCATCCCATACATTCAATCAGTTGCCAAATCTTGCTGTTTCTACCTGAACAACATCTCTTACTTCTGACTTGTTCTGCCATTCACACAATCACCACCTTAGTTAAGGCCCTTGCCACTCTTAGCCTAGATTATTGAAATGGCCTTCTAATCAGTTTTGTCAAAGCCAGTCTCTCACTACCCTCATCCATCCTCCATACTCCTGACAAAGTAATTTTCCTTAAACACAAATCTGATGACTCCCCTACTCAATTCACTCCAATGGCTTTTTATTGCCTCTAGGAGCAAATATAAACTCCTCTATTTAACATTAAAAGACTTGCACAACCTAGGCCAAACTTGTCTTTGAATAATAATAATTATTATTAATATAAACTTTAATATAGTGCTTTCAATCTCATTTTATCCTTACAAGAACCCTGGGAGATAAGATACTCATTTTATAGATGAGGAAGCTCCCCTTCCCACACTTGGATGTAGCCAAACTAGACTTCTCTCTGTTCTTCGTATGTGATACTCCTTCTCTTTTCTCTGTACCTTTGCAATAGCAGTCCCAAATGGCAGGAATGCCCTTCCTTCCTCTGCAGAATCCTTCTCTTCTTTCAATACGCAGCTAAAGCACCACCTTCTTCATGAAACTTTTCCTGATTCCCCCCTCACTGCTAATGCCCTCCCTGCCAAAATACCTTCTATGTAATGACTTTGTACATATTTGTACTCACTTTATATTTATGCTATATCTATCTATCCATCCATCCATCTATCCATCTATCCATCTATCTATCTATCTATCTATCTATCTATCTATCTATCTTTGTTATCTCCCCCATTACAACCAGGTCTTGGCTTCACACCTACTGTTCCTTCCCACTACCCCATATTGCACTTTTGGAGAACCAATAATATGTTTTTTGGTATATGGATCAAAGCCAATAGGGATGTTTAGTCTGGAGAAGGAGTATGACAGCTGTTTGCAAGTATCTGAAGGACTATCATGGGAAAAGAGAATTAGAGACATGTTCCACTTTACTCCAAAGGGCAGAACTATGAATAATCAGGAAATGGAAGGGAACTACAGAGATGTAGATTTGGGTTTGATATAAAGAAAAACTTCCTACCAATTAGAACTGATCAAAAGTGGAATGGGTTTCCTAGAAAGAGGCAGTGGGCTCTCTCTTGCTAAAAGCCTTCAAGCAAAAGCTAGATGACTATTTGTGAGAGATTCTGTACATATGATTCTTCATAAGATATAGAGTAGTGGGGTAGGGAGACTCTGAGGTCCCTTTGTTCTGACACAGGATCAGAGGTCTAAAGTTGGAAGGGGACATGCTTGATTTCCTTTTTAAAGTTGTACATATTATCACTGTGATATCACCTGTGATCAACAAAAATAAAAGGGAATCTTCATTAATGGCAAATCTTAACTTAAATCTACTAAACCATCTGGTGGAGTAATTACTAATAGAAAAGGTAATTTTTAGTACCTGCTTTGCCATTTCTTTCCTTTTTTTCTCTTCTCTTTTCTCTTCTTTCCTTCTCTGAATCTCATGAAGGATCTCAAGTTGCTGAAATAAATCATATTGTTATCATGTCTCAGAAATCTAAGCAAGATAAGTACAATTTAAGAAACATGAAAAAAATTTATTTTGAAAAGTTCCATAATTAATGTCATCTCCTAAGAAGACTGAAACTTGACGTGCCGTTAGTCTTCAGTGCATGGAGATCTATTTCCTTGGTCTTTCCCTCCCCATGAAGGGGAGCTGCTACATCCATCACAGAGCAAGCAAATCAGGAACAATAACCACTTGAATAAATTGCTCAGAAACTTAGAAGCTGCTGCGACCGATCAATTCCCCACCACGAGATTCCACCAGTCAGCGTTCACCACCCCCCAGACGGCGTGAAGTCTAAGGAACACACGCTTATCTGCAGAGCTGTGGAACAGAACCCTTCTAAATGAAGGACAGTGAGAGGCAGTGACCATATATGGAATGGAACTCAATAAACAGACATTGTTAAGATAGAGGATAAATAAGATAAAATACAAAGAGTTGATTAAAAAACTTATGAAATAAATAATTCAGTAAGTCTGTTTCAAAAAATTTTTAAATGGGGTTATGAGGGAAAAAATAAAATTTTCAAAATGACAGTTAAATGCCACTTCAGTATTCTGAGTATTAATTGTTTCAACCCATCTTCTTTTCTAATGAGCCATTTTCTGGAGGATATCTTTTAGGCTGCTTTTTTTTTTTTTAAAAACAGAAGTCATCTTTTATAAAAAACTGTGACCTGCTTATAACCACCATGCATCTCTCTACTGCTTTTAGGTCACCTGTGGTTTTCAGTCTTTGGAGACTGTAGCATGGCAAAACCAAAAGAATAATGGTGCTAAAAAGATGAGTTTTTTGTGTCAGGAAGCAGCCTGAGATCATTACAAGCCCAGCATAACTTCTCCAAAGCAATCCAACCAGCTGTCTTTAATACATTTAATTCTTGGCCCATCTTTTTATCCATTCACAATGTCTGTTCAAGGTGGATGAACTGGCTGTGCTCAAGTGACTGCTCATCTAGCTACATGTTGCAGTCTAGTCAAAAGGCATTCTTTCACCATTTGATTCTTTCTTTATGGGTCATGAAGCTAAACTTGTTTCAGTGGTCATACATTGGAGGCATTCATAGGCAACAAGTAACAATATTTCATGGAATCCTTGGTCATCTTGGGTTGCTGTCCTTATGATGAATGTAAGCAAAAAGACAAAGGCAGCTCATGAGCCAATGTTTGTCACAGAAGACGAGGCAATAGAGGAATTCTATGACAATCTGACAATCTCCTCTAAACCAAGTCAAAATATAATATTCAGCAAATTCCATATGAAGGCAAACATAGGAGAGGATAGTGAAAAACACTTTTGAAAATATGGTTCAAGATGAAGAAACAATGAGGCCAAAAGATTGTGTACTACACAGAAGACTCTCAGGTATATATAATGAATATTTTCTTCCAGAAGAGAATTGAAAGAGGAACACTAAATAACAACACAAAAAATAAAACTGAGTATATCTATCAATCAATCAATCAACAAGCATTTTAAAAAAATCTGCTATGTGCCAGGTGCTCGGCCAGGCACTGGAAATCCAAGGACAGCTGCAGAACTTTTCAAGGAGCTTTATTCTATAAAAATAACAGCGAGCATTTACAGAGCACATTAAGGTCTGCAAAGAGCTTTATGCACATTATTTCATTTGATCCTCCCACTCTATCAAGAGAGACAATGTGTACACATATAAGTATAAAAAATAAATATAAGACAAGACAATTTGGGGAGAGGGGCGCTAGCCGCTGGAGGGAAGAACCACACGTCCTGTGGAAGGTGCTTTGAGTTTAGCTTTAAAGGAAACAAGGGATTCTACGCAGTATTAGTGAGGAAGGAGCATGTTTCTGGCACAGGGAAATAGCTTGTGCAAAGACAGAAATGGCCGCTAGAACGTCATGTGTGAGAAACAATAGGAAGGCCAGTCTTGCTGGACCAAACTGCAGAAAGTAGACTAATGAATAATCAATCTGAACAGGTAGGCTGGACTAAGGTTGTGAAAGGCTTTAAATGCCAAACATAATTTATATTTGATCCTATAGGCAATAGGGAACCATGGAAGTTTGTTGTGTTGGGCAGAGTAACATGGCCAAATAAGTGCTTTAGGAATGTGACTTGGTTTATGGGTGGAGAATGGTTTATGAAGTATAAGCGACTTGAGGTGGAAAGACCACTTAGGAAATTACTACAATAGGGTAAATGAGAGTAATGAGGCCTGAATTAGAATAAAACCATATGAGACATGCTAATGATGTAGAATTAACAAGATTTGCCAACAACAGCTATGTGTAATGAGTGAGGAATCCAAGATAACTCTGAAATTACATACCTAGGTGACCAGAAAGTGGTACCCTTAATAGAAACAGGAATGTTCAGAGAAGGGTTGGATTTGGGCAGGAGGGGGCGGTATTAAAGATAATGAGTTCTGCTTTGAACATGCAGAGTTGAGAAGTCAGCAGGGGATCCAGTCCAAAAGGTCCAACAGACAGTGACAAAAGACGAAAGTTCAGCTGAGAAATTAGGACTGGATATATAGATCTGGAATTCATCTGCATAGAAAAAACTGAATATATGAATTAATGAGGTTACAAAGAGAACATGTAAAAAGAGGATCCAAGAGAGAGCCTTGGAGGTACACTCACAATTAGGTGGCAGGTTGCAGATGATGGTCCAGCAAAAGAGACGGAAAAGATTTAGTGAGATAGGAGAACAGAGGGAGAGAGAGAGAGAAAGGGAGAGAGACGGAGAGAGAGAGAGAGAGGGAGAGAGGCGGAGAGAGAGAGAGGGAGAGAGAGGGAGAGGAGAGAGAGAGAGAGAGAGAGAGAGAGAGAGAGAGAGAGAGAGAGAGAGAGAGAGAGAGAGAGAGAGAAGTACCATGAAAACCTGGAAGGGAAAGAGTATTCAGGAGAAAAGACTGGTCTGGAATGTCATGCTGTAGAGGACTCAAGCAAACAATGGCAGAGAAGAGGTCAACAGAATAGTTAATAAAAGATATTGGTAATGCAGCAGAAAGTGGTATCAGCTGAGTGTTGAGGAAAGAAACCAAAGTGAAAGGGGCTGATAAGTGAGAGGAGAAGAAATGGAGGCAATGAATATAAAAGCAACTTTTTCCTCAAGGTTTGACTATAAACAAGAGGTAAGATAAGGATGATAGCTTGAGGGTCGAGGGAGGCCTGGAAATGTTTTTAGGTAACAGGAGGCAGGTCCAAAGAGAGAGAATGAAGATTAGGAAGACAGAAGAGATCATTGTGGGGACAATTTGCTAAAGTAGAAGGGTAGAGATGGGATCAAGGGTACACAGAGAGGGCGGGTCTGGGCAAGGACCCAAGAAGTAGAGAATGGGGGATGATGCCAAGGTGTAGGTTAGGGGAGTTCTCCATGAATGGTCTCTATTTTCTCAATACAATATGAGGTGAAGTACCTTAACAGAGGGGAAAAAAAATTATAAGTAGGGAAGTAATTTCTGAATCAGCCATCATTGTGTAGTTAGATCATAACTAGTCTGAATGATGAAAAAGAAAAAAACATGAAAAAAGATAATGTAGACAACTACAACCATTTTCACCTGATGAAGTCAGTAAGATATTGATGTAAAAAAAATGAATAAAGGAAAAGACATTGTAGACTATCACTACATTCTACATTAACGGACAGAAAACAATAATTACAATTAGGTCAAAGGAACACAGATGTCCTCGCCCAGCAAACATTTCAACATGTTAAGTGGAGAGAGAGTGCAGCCAATAGTAATACCAGTTTACAATAAAAACTCATTTATAAAACATTAAAGAGGATGCTAATAGACTGCAGGCAATCCTAGCTCATAGTTATCAATAACAGTAAAGAGAAAACGGACTGTAGAAGAATTTGAGCTGAGACCCAACTAGGCTAGGACATCCTAAGCACAAGTGAAACTCAAACAAAACAAAACAAAAAAATAATAAATGGGTGAAAAATGAAACAAATATGCTAATTTTTTTTAAACAACATAATTCTTTTACTTCTAAAGAGAGGGATTGAGCCCAGGGGTTGGGGCCCCTGGAAGGGGTTAAGGGAGAGGGTCAGTTGCCATGTACAAGAATGACAAAGAGACTGAGGGAACTCAAGACCAGGACATCGGTCATCACTGCTAAGACCAGCAGCTCCATCCAGCTGCCCTGGGAGAAGAGGTGGACAAAAACCTCCAGGAGGAAGGCTTTGCAGTGCTCATTCCAAGGAGGAGAATCAGTGGGGCTGGAAGTTTCATGGCAGGTCATATCGAGTGAACATTCACACTAGGGCAGAGACCGCGATGTAGTGGACTAGGATGTTGGAATCAATGCGCATCTGGATGTATTTCCAATCGAACTGAAATCCCTGGGCCCCAACCCAGAGAGGGATACAGTGGGACATGATGAGTTCTGCTGTGGCCCAGCCCAGGGCTACCACCATAGCCTTGTACTCGCCCTTCCCCATGTTCCAAGACATGATGAGGTGGAGGCCCAGAAGGTCACCCAGGTTTACAGTTGCCTTCATGAATTTCCCTATGAAATCACAGATACCAGCTCCAGCTTCCCATGAGGGAAAGGTGGTCGTGAGAAATGGCATCTTGCACAGCTGCACAAACAGATAGGTGGCTCCTGCCTGCACACATTTCCAGAAGGCATTGTACTCTGACAGGCCATTGCACTTGTATGTGATGAAGTAGGGAAAGTATGCCAAGGCCAAACAGTTCCCAAAGTGGAACAGGGTCATGGGGGGCTTTCAGTCAGCCCTTGTGGCACCTGAGCACAAGCAGCCCTGGATCACTGGGCACTTCTCTAGGACTCCCTGCACATGCCTGCTGTTTTAATGAAGATCTATTTTCATCATTTATGACAATACAACTACAATCATATACATATGGCTTCTCACCTCAGTCCATGATGTGCTAAATTATGAAGGAGAGATAAGACTTAGAATGATTCTGAGAAACACAGTTGGGCTAGACCAAGATGGTTGTACTGGAGGCAATAGAATTTTGAAGGCATCAGGGGACCAATTTTCAATGTACTTAAAAGTGGGAAGACATCAAATAGTAGGGAAAAATCATGTGGTACATTACTACCATCCTCTAGATGTTTCTGTTTCAGAAGGTACCATGCTTACTATATAAACCCCTATATCCTTGAGAAAAGCTCAAGGTCCTTAAATCATCAGTCAATAGCAGAGGCAAATGAAACACTTATTATTATTATTATTATTTGCCAGGCCTAGAGGCCTGTGTGGGCTACCCGAGTCTTCTTAGCTCACCTCCGAGGTCTTCGGTTGGCCAAAACTGGATGCTCATATGAGAGAAAGGACGTTCCAGAGTCGAACAAGGGTTGAGCTTTATTTCAGGGTCTAGTTACAAGTGCAGGGAGGTCTTCCTTAGGAGGAAGAGGGGGAGATTTCCTAAGGAGGCTAGGATCTTAAGGGATTGGAAGTAGAAGTACAAGCGGGGAGAGAGGGGGAGGGGAGAGAGGAAAGAAGAAAGCGGAGCCTACTGTCCTCTTGGCTCCTTACGTGCTAAGAGAGCTTTCAGGCTTCCTCAATCCTACTTAACCTTCAGCCACACAGTTTGCATCTCAATACCGTGCTGTTAGATAACAATAGTGTGCCCAGATTCGGGACCATCTCGAGGGCGGGGAGATCTCTCTCCCATCACGTTTCTCACGGGAAGAGGCGGAAATACCCGAGCTAGCTCGGTTCACCTCGATCCCCTGCCGTTTCCTGGGAGGGTCTCGTGAGAGCTCTAAGATTTAGAAGCTCCCACCTTTACCCGCCCGAGACTGTCCACACGGATTTGAACTTCCAATCCCAACAATTATTAGCATGCTTTTAAAAACAAAACTTGACTTTCAGAACAGTGTCCTTAATATACCACAATTGTTTGTACATTTGTTTTTAAATGAATTAATAAAGATTTTTCTAAGGGATGGGGGAAAGAGTGTTCCTTGATAATTTCTTGAAAGATGATGTCTAGGCTCTTTTTTTGATCATGACTTTCAGGTAGTCCAATAATTTTTAAATTATCTCTCTTGAATCTATTTTCCAGGTCAGCGGTTTTTCCAAGGAGATATTTCAAGTCATCTATTTTTTTCTATGTCATCGATTTGGCTCTGTTTTATAATTTCTTGATTTCTCATAGGGGGAAGCTAGGTGGTGCAGTAGATAGAGCACCAGTGCAGGAGTCAGGAGGACCTGAGTTCAAATCTCACCTCAGACACTTGACACTCACTAGCTGTGTGACCTTGGACAAGTCACTTAACCCCAATTGCCTCATCCTAGGTCATCTCCAGTCATCCTGATGAATATCTGGTCACTGGATTCAGATGGCTCTGGAGAAGTGAGGCTGGTGACCTGCATAGCCCTCCCTCACTCAAAACAAAGGCAAGTGCAAGTCATATCATCATTTCTTTGATGGCATGGTCTTCTTTGGCAACGAATGATGAACACACACATATCATGATTTCTCATAAAGTCATTAGCTTCCATTTGCTCCATTCTAATTTTTAAGGAACTATTTTCTTCAGTGAGCTTTTGGACCTTCTTTTCCATCTGGCCAATTCTGCTTTTTAGGGCATTCTTCTTCTCATTGGCTTTTTGGACCTCTTTCGCCATTTGGGTTAGTTTATTTTTTACGGTGTTACTTTCTTCAGCATTTTTTGGGGGTCTCCTTTAGCAAGCTGTTGACTTGTTTTTCATGATTTTCTTACATCATTCTCATTTCTCTTCCCAATTTTTTACCTACTTCTCTTACTTGATTTTCAAAATCCTTTTTGAGCTCTTCCATGGCCTGAGACCAATTCATATTTTTCTTGGAGCCTTTGGATAGAGGAGCTTTGACTTTGTTGTCTTCTTCTGGTTGTATGTTTTGATATTCTTTGTCACCAAAGTAAGATTTTATAGTCTGAATTTTTTTATGCTCTTTGCTCATTTTCTCAGTCAAATACTTGGCTTTCTAACTCTTTATTAAGGTAGGACTCTACTTCAAGTATGACTCAAACTTCAGGGGTTTTGTGCAGCTGTTTTCAGTAATATTTCTAAGGGCCTGTAAATTTCCAGTTCTTCTAAAGTTGTATGATCAAAGGGGAGGTGTTTACTCCTTTCCTGGTCTGTGCTCTGGACTGTAAGTGACCACAAATATTCTTTTCTGCCTTGGAACTGTGAGAAGGATTCCCTCTCCATTGCAGTCACAAGCTCTGCCATACCAGTGCTATTCCTTGCCCCAGGCCCAGCACCCAGGACTGCAACCCAGATTCAAGCACTGGCAAGGCAAGAGAATCCTGCCTCAGCACCAGCAAAGAGATCCCTGCAATTCTCCTGTGATCAGCTTCTCCATCTCCACACCATCTGTGGGCTGGAGCTCTGGAAGCAGCCACAGTTGTAGCCTCCACTACCCCAGGGTTGGGGCTGGACTGTGCTCCTCTCTCACCCAGCTCTAGAGTTTTCCCACTGACCTTGTATGCTGTCTTTGGTGTTTGTGGGCCAAAAAGTCTGGAAATTGCCATAGCTGCCAATGATTCAATCCCCTGAGGCCTGCTCTGCCCCTCTATGCTGGACTGTGCTCCACTCCCAGCTTGGTGTAAAAGACCCTTCCTGTCTGTCTTGGGCTGGAGATTTGTTTCACTCCATCATTCTGTGGGTTCTGCAGCTCTAGATTTTGTTTAGAGTAATTTTTTACAGGTATTTGGAAGGGTTTGAGGGAGAACTCAAGCAAGTCCCTGCTTTTACTTTGCCATCTTGGCTCCACCCCTGGAGGAAGGAGTGATGTGAATAATTCACACATTTACTCTACTGGCTATTTCAGAGAATTGGTGGGCCAGGTCATTCACCAAATGAGCAGTTACTGCTGTGGGTCCACTCCTCCTGGGTTAGCTCAACCTTACTGTAGACAATCTGTGGCTAGGGTGAGAATGGAAAGTTACTTTAACAGGTATGATGATGATGGTGACCAGTAAATTCCCATGAAATTGGCCAGATTCAGAAAGACTTTAGCAAGTATGAATGAGCTGCTACAGCTGAGCGAGAAGTTGGTGGGTGGGGTGGGAGGGGGATGGCTACTTAGTACTGAGGGAATGCCAGGGAACCTAATCCTATCATGTCTGCCCCTGCCCCTGACGTACAACCCACCAGACTCCATGCTCCCTAACAACAGGTGAGAGAGAACCTCTCTTACCACTTGCTCCTCTTTTTGCTTTGCTTCTAACAGCCGCTGTTGCTCCTCTTGGGCCTGTCTTTCCTGCAGCTTTTGATGATTTTTTAGCATTTCTTCATGAAAAGACTTAGAGGGTGGCTTGTTATGTTCACTGAGGAATGACTGCACATAGTCTGCCAGTTCAAATATCATCACCTACAAATTTGAACCAAAATGAAACTCAATTAGCATAGAATGCAAAGCAGTGGCTCAAATGGCATAATTCAAAATGGTAAACGATAACAACAACAAAAAGATACAATGTACCACTTACTGGATAACATTCTGATAGGATACTTTCTGAAATACAGTTCTAATGTATTAAGCAAGAAACAAATTATGTCAGCCAACCAACATTTTAAAAATTGTTGCTACTAAGACAAATTACTACTAGTATATACTAATAGTACTTTCCAAGCACTTAATTTATTGACCTTTTCTGTATAACAAAATTAAAAGAAAGACTTTTAAAAAAAGGTTTCATGAAATTAGAACATTTTGTTTTGAAACACCACTTAGTTACCAATAAATACCACCATCATCTGTCTAATGTAGTCATAGTGACTGCCACTGACAATACCAGTAACTTTCTAATACTTTAGTCTGTTAGTAGAAAGAAAGGGTGCTTTCACTTTAGTAATTTGGAACTGACACTGTCCACTGGATTTGACTTGAATTTTAACTCTTTTTAGAGTATTGTTTTTTTAATGTGCACACGGGTCCTAGGAGTTTTGTTTTTTTTTAAATAACCAGAAGACGTCTACATCTTCCAGTGCAGCAATGCCTCCTTTGTAGGAAATAAACACTGTTAATAAATATCAGAACGGTCATCTGCTTTACTAGATGACCTAAGACACTGAAAATATTCTGTAGGTGTAGGCTGGTACCAAAAGACCTCACTTTCTGCCTGCTGGTCAATAACAATAACAAGGCCAACAGGAAGGCAGATCAGATATTTCAAAAGGATTTAATTTTCAGTGCTGATGAGGTCTTTACAGACTTAAGAAAAAAGGATCCTTGTTCCCTCAAGTGACTACTAAGCCAATGTGTTGCCAAACAGATGCCTACAGATCTTCTTTGAGCTGGTGAGTTAGTAGAATTGTAAAGCATTCTGAGAGTCCTTGTGGAAGAGAAAAAGAATGGTGAGAATACATCTTTTATAAGAGAGATACGGGAATCTATTTCAGGCTTTCGTTTCCCTTGTTTCTACTGAAATAAAACACTTTAAACATGTTCTTTCTACATTTCAAAGACTTCTAAAGGAACATACTAGCCTGGGCTGTGTCAGTAAATTCTGTCATATACAAAATTCTAGAAATCAGGAGAGCTAGTGGGCACCCACTTCCACTTTCTCACAGAGAGTAAGATACAAAAAAATCAGTTATGTTGGGGTATCCATAAAAGATACTGTTTCTTTTTAAAAGTCTTTTGTAAAATATACTTAGCAGCAGTACTAATAAATATTGGAAAGTGGTAAGATCTAAGAAATGCTGCAGAAGCAACCTTTCTAGCAAGTCAAAAAGAGATGATTTCTTAAAGAGAAGGAATCTAGCACCTGAGAAACAAACTTGTTGACGGTTGTGAGGTAAACATGAGAGTAAAGAGAAGAAATCACCTCTGTTTAAATACATCTTTAAAGAGATTTTAAAAGAGGTAAAGGGCAAGGTTAACAGTTGATGATTTCAATTATGTCAGACTTTGTAAAATAGCATCTCATATTCAATATTTTGGTATTCACATACTAATTACATAATGTTTCATTATTTAATAAAGAGACTTCATTGTGGCTACTCTTGTTTTAAGAAGCTGCAATTTAGTGATTGAATCTCACTCTCAGCCACAGAAATACAGGACCATAAAACTTTACCCTATTCCACAAAGTAGCAATGTTAAGTATACTGCAGGATAAATTCAGCCATTGTTAAAGTGACTAGCTTTGTGACAGCAGTCCAATTCAGTTAGTTCTGGCATAGCCTGGAATGTTGATTATCCAGATTTATTCCAGACCACGGGGGCAATGAGGCACAAGACCTGGGTTAAAAACCTGCCTCTGACACTTATTTAATGTGTTAACTATGGGCAAGTCACAGAGCCTCTCAGTGCCTCCAGGCAACTCTCCAATAAAATAAATCAGCCTAACCTTCCCAATTTGTACCCCCAAATCCAAACACACACACATACACACACACACACACACACACACACACACACACACACACACACACACACATCTCATTACCTGGGGTGAGGGGGCAGAAGGTGCACGAGGAGAACAACAACAATTCTCTAAAAGTACACTACTCTCAAGGATTTTCTTCTGAAACCACAAGGCATTATGAGACTATGGTCCAATTTATAAATACATCTCAACAAATTTGTACCATATTATCTGAGAGGTAGTGTGATGCGAATGGTTTGGAGTCAGAGGCCCTGAGTTAGAATCTCAGCACTACCACTATTATCCATGTGCTTTTGGGCAAGTTATTTAACCTGTTTGGGTTTCCTTATCTATTTAATTTTCAGTGCTGATGAGGTCTTTACAGACTTAAGAAAAAAGGATCCTTGTTCCCTCAAGTGACTACTAAGCCAATGTGTTGCCAAACAGATGCCTACAGATCTTCTTTATATCCTTATCTCAGTTTCCTTATCTATAAAATGAGGGGATTAGACTAGAAGGTCTCTAAGGTCTCTTCATCTGATCTCATAAATTCTCTTTTTCCATCAGCAAAATGCACAGGCTGAGTAAACCAAGTTGACAAGTTCAATTGATAACGGGAGTGTCCTAGTCCTCTGGGACTACTATTTCTGGGAAAACTGATACTATTATGAAACACTTTCTTCTACCTCCTTTTTCAACTTAGTTCTTCACCTAACTCATAAAAGTGCACCATATTGCAAGAAATAGAGTCCTGTCGAGCATAGGGTGTTATGCAGAAAAAACTTCAAGCTGTACTGACAAAAATGTAGACTGTGGTCCAATGTATTTGTTTCTTAATAAATACACAGGTTATAACAGCAGAGGGTTTCTCCACTACTCAGAGGATTTCTATTCCATTCATTCAAAATTATTTCAAAAACCAAGTCATCAAACACTTTTATAGCAAACCTGGTCCAATTGCTCACAAGCATAAGCACTTCAATCTTCAACACCTTTTTTTTAGCGGGTTTACTATTGGATGAAGGATCAGGCTTAATACTAAGAAAATTCTCATTAACACATGAATATAAATTGGTTTGAATAATTCATTTTTAAATAATTCCCGCTGAACATTCCTCATGAAGTCAAAGGCACAATGACAAATAATCCTACAATATAACAGAAGTCTTGAAGTCAGATTCTTCTCTGGAACATTAACTATTTACTCAAAACAAATGCCTTTTCAGTCAACATGCTGAAAAATAAGACCTCTTTTGAACTGAAACCACTATTACAACTAAAAAAAGAGGCATTTAAGGATGCTGAATTATGTTCCTAGCACCAAGGTCACGTTAACTATGTGAAAGGATTATTAGAACTGCCAAGCTGTGAAACATTTATTTATCTTAAGGCTTTTGTTCTGTTGCTTTTTAAAAAAAATCTCAGTGATAGTTTTCTTCACAAATAATTACCAACATTATGCTTACTGGAATATTAGGGAGGCAATGTAATACAGTGGAATAAGCTGGAATCAGAGGACCTGGCTTCATATCTCACCAGTGATGTTTACCACCTTTGATCTTGGAGAAGTCATGCAAGTCTACTTCAGCAATCTTTCTTTCATCTCGCCCCTCCTTTTCACTCACTGTGACCACCCTAGTTCAGGCTTTCGTTACGTTTTGTCTCCTAACTGGCCTTCCCCTGTCTACAGTCTTAACTCCTTCCAAACCATCATTTGCACTACGGCTTAAATAATCTTTCTAATGCACCATCCTGATTATGTCATTCTCCTATCCAAAATTCTGCAGGGGTCCCCAGATGCCTACCAAATAAAGAATAAACTCTTGATTATGACATTCAGAGCTTTCTAACGTATGGAACTAACTTACTTGTCAAATTTCATCTCATATTTCTCCTCTTTATATAGTTCATGTTCTAAACAAATATGGTTGTTTTCCATCTAATTCTCATTCTGTACTGCAGCTACATGTGTGTATGCATACACTCTTCCTTCATATCTGTCTACTGAAGTTCCTCTCCTCTTTCAAAACCCAACTCAGGGGCTGCCACTTGGTCTCCAAAACCCTCCTTGACTTCTCCCACCAGCTCAAAGTGATCTCTTCCGATTCTGATTTGTCAGAGCAATTCTTTGCACTTATCACAATCTATACCACAATTACCTATGTATATATAATTTCTCCCTATTATAAGGTCCTTGAAACCAGGGTCCTTGTCATATTTTTGTATTCCCCAGTGCCTAGCATAGTGCCTTATATATAGGAAGTACTGAAGAAACATTTTAAATTATACTGAATTACTTTCCCAGATGTTTATTTATAGCCTGTGGGCTCCTAATTTTCAAATCAGCGAACACTGAAAAGTTCATAATGGAAATTTACTTCTTATTGAATGTAAATGTCACATCAGATTTCAAGTCAAATCTAACTTGATTAAAATATGCAAATGATAAGACTCACCAAAGTAAACTTTTGCCTTACCATATATAGAAGCACTTGGAATTAGGGGTAGGCATCATGCTTCAGTTATGAAGGATATTTCCTACTGTAAAGCACCGAGAGTTCTGATGCTGCTCTTATACTAGTCTTCACTGACTTACTGGAATAACCTTCAGTTTCTAATCAGTCAATCCTTATTGGAATAGTCTTTTCTAGTTACTATTCAAAATATGCATTTTAAACTCAGGATGATATAACACGCACACACATATGCATATATATAACGAGAAAACATCCTACCACTGTAATTTACTCATGATTAAATCCTATTTAAAATATCATAAAATTTTACTCATTCAAACTTCAATGGTTCAGAAAAAATAAAACAAAGGTATAATTTTTATAAAGAGATGTTTGCTAAATAAAAAGAAAGCAAGATTTCAAAGAAAACGCTTTAAGTATTTGCAACAGTTTTTAAATTTTACATGCACGTAATTGGTGAGCTTGTTATCAATGATTTTGTTCTATACATTAAAATAGTTTTATGGATTACTATATAATGAGATTATTGTATAATTACTGTATAAAAGCTGAAACAGTATTAGGAGTCAGAATTCCTGGGCTCTAGGCCTAGTGCTGTCATTAAGTGGTTGCAGAACCTTGGGAAAGTCATCTTACCTCTGTACCTTAGGTTCACCATCTATAAAGCAGGAGTTGAACTTAATAACCTCCAAAGTATCTCCTAGCTCTAATATTCTGTTTCCTTTTTTTCTAAAAGAAATACCCATTAATTTAGATTTATTAAAAAAAAAAAAAAAGTAGACCAACAAAAATGAGAACAGAATTGGTGACAAATAGGAATGGCATTTTATACAGTAACCAAATATACGTTCAACAAAAGTGCCCATAACGACATGTCTTCTTTTCTGCCTAGGAAAGCTGATTTGTCATCCCGCTGCACTGAATAAAGAAATACTGAATGTCCTTGCATTCAGGGCAATGCCCTTAAGAGCTCGCTTAAATAGATAAGGTTTGAATATCTGTACCTGATTTAGAAATGCTTTTGACTACTACTCATTTCCTTTTCAAAGTTGTCCCCTTTTCAATATTTTTTCATTTCTTCTGATTATATATGTAGAAAATACAATAAAATGCTAATATATTTCAAAAAACTGTGAATCTTTTCTATCTTTAAAAAAGGAATACATCTTCAGGTTAAGGGTAAAAGCCTCAAGGGAAAGTCAGCATGACAACATCTGAAACATGAGCACAAATCCAAGCATCTAGAGAGATTCCCATGGGTGAATCTTCAATTTGATGCAAGAGTCCTGCGTAACAAGAAAAAGCTAATGAAATAATTATTTAGATCCTATTTTCTCATCAGAAATGTCCTACAGTAAGACATCATTTACCTGATCTGCCGCTGCAGCATTCAAATGCAACTTGCAGTCACAAAATTTTAAAGCTAGAATGGATCTCAGAGATCAACTTCTGCTTAACTATGTTATAACCTATGCATTAAACAACTTTGTCATTTTATTTATCCTTTAGTTAACTTACACAATAAAGTTGCCTTTAACAAGTGAGACTTTGAGGCCTAACGTTTTTCCAGTTTATTAGCTTATTAGCTTATAGTTATTTCTCCTCCTTTATGAATAGTATAACAAGGTCCTCCAGGATCTATCACTAGAAAGAAGTTAAGAGGTTTCTGGACTTCTTGTTTACCACATCCCCAGAAACCACCTGGGTTTTACCCTCCACAGTCCTGTGGCCAAGGCACATTTTCAGAAGACTAAATATGTGAACCTTTATGCTCAGGCAGCTGCTGAGGAAGTCATTACTGGATTTCTTTTGGTAAAAACCCATTATTGGAAGGGATTTCAGAGGTCATTTAGTCCAACCTGTCCTTGAACAAGACTCTTCTACATAGCTGACAAGTAGCCATCCAATTTGGAACCCTTTAGTGATGAGGACCATACTACGTACGTACAGATAGGCCATTTTCCTTTTGGACAGTTCTAATTATTAACATTTAATTCCTCAAAGTCTAATGTGACTCTTTAAAACTTTCACTTCATAATGCTGACAATGCTCTTAGTCGGGCTCTTGGTAGCTAAAAACAGGATCATAGATTTAGAACTGAAAGCGTCCTTAGATTCCATCTAGTCTGACCTCTTCATTTTACACATGAGAACAGTGAGGCCTGAGACCAGGCAGGTAGTAACCATGTGTAGCAAAATTTGAACTCAGTTGCTCTGATTGCAGAACAAGCACTCTGCTTTCTGCAATGCCTCCCTAAAGCTGAACCAGATGTTCTCTTCCATATGAAGACAGCTGTTCCATCTCCTAGAAATTCTTCTCTTCTTTAAGCTTGCTGTTCTTCAGCCATTTTTCAGTCATGTCTGACTTCATGATTTGGGTTTTTCTTGGCAACTTCTTTAAGCTAAACCTCTTTAGCTCCTTCGATTGATCCCCTTATGTCTTGAACTTAAAGCTCTCCACCATTCTTGCTGATGTGCTCTGCACATTCTCTGGCATATTCCTTTTTATCATTAAAATGGGGCATCCAGAACAGAACAGAATACTGGAGTGGGGTCTGCTGGGGAAAGGGCACAGCAGCCCCCTACCTTCCTTAATCTTGGACCCTGTACTTTTCTTAAAGCAACCTAACATGGCATTTATTTTCTGGGCTATCATATACTGTTGACTCCTACTGAACTTGCCTGCCCATCAAAACTTCCAGATTTTTGTCTAGCTATACCTGCCTGCCCTTGTATTATATTAGTCAAGTATAGAAGTGGCATTGGAGTCTGTTACAAGTAACTAAGAAGGGAAGGTGTTATGAAATACTCTTCCTTCACTGTTCATGGAAGTTAAATATGATTATTACTACAATGTATATATTATGTTGAAAACTATAAGGTTTTGGGTAAATACTGGTTTGTTGGAGGTGTGGTCCATGCCTCAAAAATGTGAAACCTAGGGAAATGAAACAGGTAGAGAGCACAGCAAGTCTAAGACAAACCAGCAATGTCTGATTCAGACCACTTGCTGTTCTCCTGTCCAGTCTCACAAATGTGTGAGATTAATGGCAGAGAGAGGAGCAAGGAGCACACCAGGTTTGAGGCACTTGCAGCTGCCCAGAGTGAGTACTGAGTCATTTCTTTTTCCTCCTTAGGCTAAGATTGAGGTAGTAGGGAGATGGGTTTAGGGCTGATTAGGACTGGAAGCAAAGACATTTGTGAAGTGAAGTCAGTGCTGGGGGTGCCTTGCCCTGAATGTGCCCCCTCTCCCCCTCCCCAATGAAGAAAATCCTGAAAAATCAAGATTTTTCAGTGTTTAAGTGATAACTAAGATTTTGTTGTGGCAGGATAGAAGTTAATTGCATATCTAATATACTAATATGCCAACTGTAGCATCATTCACTGACCAAAAAAGATCTCAATGTGAACCTGTTTAGTAGATGATGTCTCTAAGGTTGACTGGTCAACTTTACATCACAAGTGTTAATGACTGTGCTTTAGGGTTTAACCACAGGATATTTG
Organism: Notamacropus eugenii; assembly: GCF_028372415.1. Lineage (NCBI taxonomy): Eukaryota > Metazoa > Chordata > Mammalia > Diprotodontia > Macropodidae > Notamacropus > Notamacropus eugenii. The sequence continues at coordinate 25,769,779 of NC_092878.1, read as the reverse complement.
AAACTAAAAACTTAGGGATAAATTGGACCTAAGGGACACAGAAAAAACTTTTACGTCAAAGGTAAAAGTGATTCCCACCAAATGCTAGATGAAACATCTGTTGTGAGTTTTTGATGGCACCGATTATAAATTTTACAAAAAAAATTTTTTTTAAATCTTACCTCTCCACAATGTTCTTTGGCTAATTTTTCCAGGTTGGCCTTTAGCGAACTAACACTTTCATTTGATAAACCTTTTGCATTCTTCAGCTCTATTTCAGGGACACTGGAAAACAAAAGGCTTATTTCAGAATTCAGTATGTGCTGTATTGATATCACTAAGTTAATAATACACACTCAATACATACTCTTCAACAGTTCAATAAGAACCAGACATCTTTATCACTATTATCATTTATTATCACATAAATCTCAATAATCTCTAGTATACAGTTAAAAATGATAAAAAAAAAAGTTGTCTCACAAGACAACTCCAACGTATGCAATGATCAATATTATATTATCAGAATCTTGCAAGAAAGTGGGCTGAATACACATGATTTAACCTATAAGTCACGGTCAATTGCAGGACAAAAAAGCATCAGGTGCCAGCAGGCATTGAAGTGCCCACTCAGTTCCTTGCAGGGATCTGCAAGCCAAAAGTAGCAGGTTTAAGGGAGAAGAATCCTACTCTGTTCCACTCTGTGAGCCTGTTGTGCTTTAGCAAGTCCTTGTAACTTGGATCCACATTCAGTCATTTCATAAAAAATAAATATAACTGGGTACAAGTGCTAGAGGATATAAAAGTTTAGATAATCTCTGCCCTCGTGGAACTTACAATCCAATAGAGGAAACAGGACAAATAGAGATGACTATTCACTCAACTACGTGAATTCCAA